>NW_015150891.1:44110-50271 GCF_000732505.1 Cyprinodon variegatus
ATGGACGTCTGTGTCTTCAGCAGGTGTAGAGCTAACAGAACTGGCAGTGTTGCGAGGCAAGGGCTCAAACATGTACGGCTGTAAGCCTTCTACACTAAACCAAGTTTCTGCCGCCCTGGCGTCCTCTTCCACAACATCTTCGTCCCCGCTTTCCTCCTCTAAATACAAAATGTATGACGGAGGAGACTCATCCACGACCTCCGACACAAAGCTCTCCTCCTCTTGCATGTTTCCGCTGTCCATAGCGTTCCTTGACAGCTTCGTTTCTAAGTCACCAATTCAGTGCTACTTGGTCCCAATGGAATTTCCCATTGGGAACCTACTAGCTCTAAGTTGCTAACTGGTTAGCAAGATGCTTCCGAGACAGCCGCCACAATCAAACTTGCTTGCGAACTCACCTGAGAATTAAACACGGAGTTACTTTAATGTACATAAACTGTATATTCATTGCTATAGCTAGTTTTGTTTCCTTGTTTGTGCTATTTTCATTTGAGAAATTCAAACAAGTAAAATGTTTTGTCTTTTCGGTACGATGTGTAATGAAACATATTTTTAAATCAAAGTCTCTAAGTTTTGTTTGATTTGATGAAGCTGAAGTGGAAATTGAACCAGGAAGCGTATAATCTGCCTCACATTGATCACCTGTGATGTGCCATGCTCTAAGTTCCAGGCAATCGACATTGGGTCTGCACCACCTCTTAACTTAATCCTCATCCAAGATCTTCTCCATAAGCATACCAGGTGAACTTTAAGTTTTACCCACCTCTGCTTCATCTCCTTTCTCACTCTCAGGCTATTCTCAGTGTCATTCATCCTCAGGTCTATTCCACCACCAGTGTCCATGCCCCAGGGTAAAGCTATTCTAACCCTTTTCCTAACTATTCATCAGAGCTCATGTCAATTGGAGACATCAAGTCTTCTGCTGGGGTCTGAGCCCCAAATAAGTTATTTAGGTCATGTCAATAACAATCTTTCTAATTGCAACTTTTCTTTGTACGACAGTGTCGACTAAAGGTTTTCCTTCGAGTCAATGAGTCGATGCTGGTTTTTTCAACTGGTTTTCCTTAGCTAAAAAACTTTGAATCAATTTGACTGTATAATCTGGTGAACTGTAAAGTGCATTAAGATGACATGTGTTGTGAATTGGCGTTATATAAATAAACTGAATTGAATTAAAAATATTCCTCCCACAAAAACATGACTGTTGGGTTAATTGACTTGTCTAAATTCTCCTTTGGTGTGTGCGTGAGTGGTTGTTTGTCCTGTTTGTCTCTGTGTTGCCCTGCGATGGACTGGCGACCTGTCCAGGGTGTACCCCACCTCTCGCCCATTGACTGCTGGAGATAGGCACCAGCACCCCTCGTGACCCCACTCGGGACAGGTGTATCAGATAATGGATGGATGGAATTAAAAATACTGTTGGCAAAGACCTGGTAAAGAGCCATTCTTTTGATGACCTGTGTAAAACATGGGGAGGTCTGTGTAGATTGCTCCGATGTAGAAAAAAGTAAAAGCTAGCTGTGTGCCAAAGAGAAAAATTTTAATATGAAAAAACAATATGTTGTATATAGAATTGAATTATGAATAATAATTATTTTTAACTACAGGTAAAATTTGACTTATTGTCACAGCTCATTTGTTAAAGACCCAAATTAACGTACAAATTATTAGGAAACATCTTAATGAAATAAGGTAATCCAGCCAAATCCCCATAATTTGTGCCAATATTATACTGTAGATAGGTGTGCTGCTTTTTCAGATTTTCTATAAATCTGAGTTATCACAGCTAATGATAGGTTCCATGCTGCCTGGATGTCCATATTAATATGATTGGTCCATATCAGACTCTGAATATGTCATTGATTATGCTTTATTTGGGTGGCTACCAAACCTATCCTAACGAGCAAAACATTTGTTGTAAAGATGACATGATTTTCATTGAAACGACGTCTAAATATGGTTAAAAAGTGAAACGTAAAAAACCGTAATTCTCAGATCATTGGAAATGATTGGATTTAAGTGGGGCAAAATGAAACTGACCAGACTCAGCCCAATTTCCATAACCATAAACACACTCTTTCTGTACTAAATCAAAACTATGACAGACCAACCAGATTTAGCCTGAAAACAAATGTCTAAATGACTTCTGGTTTTTGGAGGGATTAGACTGCCTCTTCACCTCTATCACCAACATCTATACATTAGATTACATTCATATGCATGATGGTATGGACCATTTATGGCTGGGTGAGGGCGTGGAGGGGCCTAACATCAGGAGGAACCTTGTGTGGAAACTTTGCTGTAATCTATACAGGAAAATTGCTTGGTTTTGTGCATGCACATGGTTTACAAATAAGGAATTTTCTTTGCATACTGCATTTTTGGATTCTTGTTGTAGGTACGCTCTTAAGTATGCAATGCAATCTTTTTTTAATTACATTTCTGGATTGCATATTTTCTTTCAAATTTCCATTTACAAAATNAAATAAGGTAATCCAGCCAAATCCCCATAATTTGTGCCAATATTATACTGTAGATAGGTGTGCTGCTTTTTCAGATTTTCTATAAATCTGAGTTATCACAGCTAATGATAGGTTCCATGCTGCCTGGATGTCCATATTAATATGATTGGTCCATATCAGACTCTGAATATGTCATTGATTATGCTTTATTTGGGTGGCTACCAAACCTATCCTAACGAGCAAAACATTTGTTGTAAAGATGACATGATTTTCATTGAAACGACGTCTAAATATGGTTAAAAAGTGAAACGTAAAAAACCGTAATTCTCAGATCATTGGAAATGATTGGATTTAAGTGGGGCAAAATGAAACTGACCAGACTCAGCCCAATTTCCATAACCATAAACACACTCTTTCTGTACTAAATCAAAACTATGACAGACCAACCAGATTTAGCCTGAAAACAAATGTCTAAATGACTTCTGGTTTTTGGAGGGATTAGACTGCCTCTTCACCTCTATCACCAACATCTATACATTAGATTACATTCATATGCATGATGGTATGGACCATTTATGGCTGGGTGAGGGCGTGGAGGGGCCTAACATCAGGAGGAACCTTGTGTGGAAACTTTGCTGTAATCTATACAGGAAAATTGCTTGGTTTTGTGCATGCACATGGTTTACAAATAAGGAATTTTCTTTGCATACTGCATTTTTGGATTCTTGTTGTAGGTACGCTCTTAAGTATGCAATGCATTTTTTTTTTTTTTTCTTATTAAATTCCTGGATTGCAGTTTTTCTTTCAAATTTCCATTTACAAAACGTGCAGCTTGGAGCAATAAAAGAACAAAATTAGCTAGATAGGTTTTTAGCTGAATATTTATGTGTTTAATGTCATCTCTATAGGGGCTCATTTTGAATAATATCCTAGATATAGCAGGGAAGAAGTCAAGTTATTAATTGTTATAAAATAAGCTCAATAAAAAAAAGTCAGAATAGGTTTTTGGGAACAAGGAAATAGCCAAGCATTGCCAAATGATTACAGTATTCAAAAGTAGTATACATGATGTTACTGAGAGGCAAAACAGTAGTTGATGCAGTGATAACTTTAATATTGCATAAAAGAAGAGAGAAAGGAGAGTCTTGGGAATATAATTCAATAATTGTAGTGTGAGACAGTAACCGGATTAAAGCCATCGTTTATCGTGGATATATCGGATATATCTTCTTACTCCTGATTGGTTTCAAAACCTTACATTATGTTACTCGGTCCTGTCTCTGTAGTCTCAGTCTCTTGTTTTTAATGCAGCATAGAGTAAACCTTAAAGAGCCATTAACACCACTTCTTAAGCATAAGAATTCAAGCAGTTAAGTGCTTATTTGACACAGAGGGACATGCTTGAGTAGTTCCCTATTTAGCATCATTTGGCCAGTGGACTCCTGTAGCCCAAAGAACAGTTTTAATAATACATATCATCACATTCCTAAAAGACTTTTCAAACTCTGTCGAGGTTTTTATACATTTTGAATCACTTTTTTTTTACTTTACACAAGGGATTTCCTTGTGTCAACATTTTCATAAGAGACTCTATTGGTCCCATTCTTCATTTCCAAAAACTAAGCGTCTATTAACAATTGTTTTCAAGTCTTGTAATGCATTGTTTGGACTTTGTTTGCACAGAAGGTGTGTTCACACCAAACAAGATTAAGGCGACAATGTTGCCACATCATATGTGGCTGCAGATTATATTTGATGATAAAAACTTTATACAACACACTGTAAGCACAGCTACTGTTTGTTAAGATGTTATGCATGTGGAAAACACCAAACAGAATTAATATTACCCTTTTAAGTCCTTTCTGATGCTCTCTGCATGCTAGCATGCAATACTTAGGTGCTCTTGGTTCAGAGCTCTGCTCAGGCTTACCTTCACACCTCCAATCTGTGATAGTACTGGTTCCCCTATTTACCCCAATAATTACAAACACCAAGAATAGCATGTGTTTTATAATCTACCTGCCTGAGCTGAATAGTAAATAGACTTTTCTATAGAGGGTAATAATTAATTTTTCAACTATGTATGTAGAACAGAGCTGAATGAGAAGTTTAACTGATAGCTATGAAAAAACGGTTATTAATTAATGTATTTTTTTATAGATTCATTAATTTTTGCTTAATAACAACAGCATAACACAGAAAACAAGCTCAGCAGTGCAGTCCAGAGGAGACGAAAAGAAAAGATAAGATAGGGGGTATACTGAGTCAAAATCTAAACATTTACAAACACATGACAGGATGGTAGAAACGAGTCCTTCAGCATAGTACAAGAAGGGCTTCCATATGGGTCCAAAAGTGTCTTAGAGTGGACGAGGCATGTTAGACAGTTGAGAGGGATATATTCCAAAATAAGCCTCTTCAACCCAAAAATAGTAGGTGATTTATTAGAAATCCACTGAAACAAAATATTCTTTCAAGCACAGAAAATTAGGACATTATACAAATTACGCTTGTTTTTTTATTTTGGATATGCTTAGTTGGTAGACACATGAGAAGAGAGACCCGATTACAATCAAAAATTGGTTTTAATAATTTTCCTAGTCTCCATCAGAATAGATTCCCAATATATCTGGATCTTGGGGCAAGGCCAGAGACATGAGTATGAGCTTGCCTTCATGTATTTTGCATTTAGGGCACAGTGAAGAGGACCCTGGCTTAAACTTAAACACCCGTTTAGGGGGCAGGTGAGCTTTATGTCATAGTTTAAGTTGCAATGCCCAGGAGCAATTACAAATAATAATTTTTCTGGCAGAGTTCCAAATACTGCTCCACATTTCATCAGTAATCTCAATATTCAGCTGGTCAAGAGTTGATAAATGACGCTTATGACATTTTAATGCTTTGTAGCACATACTGAGTGACACTCCACGAGTTCCGAAGAACAGTTTTTCAATGCCCGAAATGTCAGTGACCCTGAGGAGAGTTGTTTATTTTTTAATAAAGTCTCTTAGCTGGAAGAAACGAAAGAGGTTATTTTTCCCAACTCCGAAGGTTTCCACAACTTGATTAAAAGACATCCTTAAAAGACAGCCCAAAGAGAAAATACCCTTAGCCACCCATTCCCCAAAACCTGCATCTAACATACCCCGGAAGAAAGTCAGGGTTCTGAACAAAGGGTGTAAATGGGGATGTTGTCCTAGTTCTTCCCTCGATATGTTGTGCCGCCCTTCAGGCCTTGACTGTATTCACAGTGATTGGATTGTTAGAGCATTTGTTTACTGTTTTCATACTTTTAAGAAAAAGCAGGAAATGTCCGGTCACATTCAGAATTCAAACGTCTGAAAGTACTTAAAGTAGGAAATTTTTTCTTACTTTCAGTAAATGATAGTTCTTTTTAAGAGTAATTTCATTTCATTGGCTTTACTGGAGACATCCATGTTTGTCAAAGAACACTACTGCCACCTACCGGTTTGTGATGTCACGGTGCGTTATCGGCTGTTGATCAAGTCCCAGTGCTGCATCTGGTGTTTGACACACCACGCTATTATCCATGATGGTGACAATCAATGCACTATGCAAAGCAGAGAGAAACGAATTAATGAAATTTTTTTTCTGGCCAGAAGTCTGATAGCAAATCCTCCCTCTTCAAGTTGGCAATCCAATGACCAGCACCGCAGTAACCCCTCCGTGGTGGATCAT
>NW_015150891.1:51341-71423 GCF_000732505.1 Cyprinodon variegatus
GAGCCGACCTGCCTGTCTGATTCTCTGACTCCCCTGAAACCTGAACCAGAACCTAACCTGTTTTTGTCCTCTCTGCTTCTTAGGAAGAACCTGTCTGAACCCAGAAACTCAGGAAGAGTTTCTCAGTCAGTAACCTGCCTGCCCGCTCTCAGAAGAAACTGGAAGAGAAACTCAGATCAGAAACTGCAATATCAGAAATCAAGCCTTTGCCTCTACCAAGCCCTCTGCCTGCCTTCTGCCTCTGGACCCTCCTGGTTCCCCTCCTCTGCCGCTCAGCTCAAACCACTGAACAGGTACAGACCTGCACGTATTCAACCAGCGAGCATACTTGGACTTCAGCTAACCATTCAGTCCCTCTCTGCAGAGAAACCAGTCGTGACCAGTCTTGGACCTGTTTCCCCCGAATCAGTTCTTTATTAACATTGTGTATCTAAATAAACTGTTGAACTTTTCCCTCTGAGTCCGTGTGTTCTGCATGTGGGTTAGAAACCTTGGTACCAACATGACACTACCTGGTTTATCCCCATATTCAAATAATCTTTGTCTAGCAAATTGGACTTTGTCTGTAGCGTTCTGCGTCAGTAATGTGTTCAGCAAGCACCGGATGGTATTAAGCTCCCCAACTTAGACCGAAAAGTTTTTTTTTTTGTTGCACGTATATGATATTATTAATCCTCTACTAAATGCCTTAGCTGTGTCCCAGAGCAAGGAGGGGCTGCTAGCAGAGGGAGAATTGACAGAAATTGTTTGAATTCTTTTCTAAAATACTCCACAAATTTTCCAACTTTTAAATTTAAAGGATTTATTCTACAGTGATTTGATTAAACCCTTGTATTTGAATATACATATACATACATACAATATTTAAAATGTGAAAATATTATAGGGTTTCCTATAGACAATTATCTCACTGAATAAGTTGGAAAAAAAGGAAGATGAATAGAACAAAACATGTGAAAACTTCTAATAACCAATGAGCCAATTAGCGATTTTTTCCAAACTTTTGTTGACAGCTGCCCAATCAGAACATTGAAAACACTAGATTAGGAAGTGTTTAAAACTTTTATTCATGGATTGCTTTTTTTTTATTTACTATTATAACACATGTTTTTTACTCACAACAATAATTGATAATCACAACACAATTCACTCAATATTGCAGGCGATCTACAAAGACTGCTGGGTAAATATTATGACTTGAGCTGTTCTACCCTAATAAAAATGACCAACCTGACTGTTTTACTGCTGCAAAAGAAAGATGAGTTTCTAAGCCATGTAGTTAAATTTTATAATGACAGTAACTGTTTAAAAAAATAGCAATGATATTACTAAATATTATTTATAGTGCACTTTAGAGGGCTGCACGGTGGAACATGGGTTCTGCTATTGCCTTGCAGCAAGAATGTCTTGTTTGGATTCCCGGCACAGGGTTTTTCTGCTTGGAGTGGGCATGTTCACCTTAGGCATGCGTGGGTTCTCTCCGGGTACTCTGGCTTCCTCTGACAGTCCAAAAATACTACAGCTTCAGTGTGAGTGTGTGTGTGCCTGGTTGTGTCTTTGTGTGTCTCTGTGTTGCCCTGCAACAGACTGGTGCAGCCCGCCTTTTGCCCGTAGACTGCTGGAAATAGGCACCGTCCCCACTGCGTCCATGACAAGGTCTAAAAGGGAGAAAATGGATGGTTGAAGGGTTTAACTTCACACAGGTAACTGATCTCAAAGTTCTATGAACAAAAGTAGAATAATAAAACATAAAATATGAGAAACTTCTCTTTACCTGCTAAGTGATCCCATCCCAACTTTCCCTGACAGTGTGTGTCAATAGAATATAATCTGCATAAAGAAGAGAGAGAAATCTGAAAAAGAAAGAGCTTAAGAAGTGTGAATACTTTGCCTTTCACTGTAGATTAACATTATGGATGAAATCAGACCATGCCAGAATCCCTTCAACTATGCAGATATTTAGTTGAAACAAATGAGACTATGGTATTCACTCACTTGCTGTATCATTATGCACAGATTGTTGTTTCTCATTTTGAACATAACAGGCAGAGTTTGGCTCAGATCTATTGTTTCCTCATCTGGAAGCCAGTGGGAGCATCACTTCAGTACAGAGAGAAAGCCAAAATAAACCCCTCCTGTATACAGCAGAGACCTTATGGAATTTCTCTTATGACATGTCACTGTTGGCTGAGCCATTATAAGATCTCCTCAGAGAAAAGTCAACAGCGTCGGACGCATTCTCTGGAGGCAATCCTTTCTAACTGGTAATATCAGCATTCCACTTTCAACAGCACTGCCAGCTGAAAGTGAATCAGTGAGCCGAGTTTCACAGTGAATTGCTTTTGTTGGACTGTGCTACTGAGACCAATTCAAAAGGAGGGTAGATGTCTTCAGTCTGAAAGACTCAAAGAGCAACCCCTCTGTATGTGCATGCTGCACATCATCCCATGATAAATCATTTATGTGGTGATGGACACTGCTTCGCCAGGTGAACAAAGCCAGTAATGTTAATCATTCAGCTTCCATTTTCACCCCAGAATCCCTGTTTGGATTGTAATGGAACCGAGCGCTGCGGTACTTACAAAACACCCATTGTGCTGTTGAGAAAAAAGAGAAGAAAGTTTCCTGCGGAAAAAAAGATCATTACAGCCCTAAAAAAATCTGATATACTGCTATGCTTGCTGTGTAGTTATATAAAAAAGGACATTATTTAATGTGTTGAGAAATACTCGAAATCCCGCTGCCACATGGTGCCAACCAAGCAAAGAAAAACAGCATGAGGAAAAAGAAATGTTGAAGCTCTCCAGCAGGAAAAGAAAACCCACTACAAGCTGGATGGCTGCTAAACCTTTAAGCTGAAGAAAAAGAATGTTGAATAAAAATCCTTTACTGTCTGTAGCTGATATCAGCAGGACTCTAGCAGGTTCTGTACAAGCTAAGGGATGAACAAATGTCAGAATATGTTTTTTTCTTTATACAAGTACTGTAGCTTAACAACAAACATCCTGTTTAACGTCATGAATCACAACTCTGTGTAGTTTGGAGCAATTAAAATCCTTGTCTTTGTGTTGTTTTGTTCTCTGTTTCTGTCATGGTCTGCCCTGATAGCTTACTCATGCCTTTCACCTGCCTAACGCTGTCCAGCTCCTAATTATCACTCATCCACCTGCCTGTTTTCCCTTATATTGGGCTCAGTTCCAGCTATCAAGGCCAGATCATTGCTTGATGTTTGTTTGTTCCCTCTTAGATGTCTTTAGGTTCTGTTTTCATAAGTTCTAGTTAGTCCACGGTTCATGTCCCTGTTCCAGTGAGGAGTGTCTTCAGGTGAGTTCATTCCAAAACTAGTGGTGGGAGCGTTTCAGCGCTTCCCTAGTGATTCTAATCTCCTGATTCTGTTGTCTCTCACCCACTGGCCCTGTCAGTACCCATCTGATCTGTTCGCCTGAACCTCCTTTGGACTTATGGAGCTGGTTGCTTGACGCACAGGACTCTGAACCTGCCTTCACGCTCTGAGGATTCCTGGAAGCCTGGATCCCACTGGTTCCTGTTTGGGTCAGAGCCTCTGATCGATCAAAGAACTCATGGATCCCTGAACTGTCCCTGCCTGATCTGTTCTCCCCTGTCCTGGATCGACTTCCTGCATGTTCTCCGCGGCTGCAGCATCGGGGGAATCTCGTTGGCAGTGCATCGGCTGATCCTGCCTCTTATTGTAAGGATGGACTGAACTGTTAAACCGGGTAAGTGACTCAGTCTGATAATCATCTCCGGCTAGATGATCGTGGTCACTTACCTGTGTTTCTCCCTTCAGAGTGTCAGTGACTGGATGGTGCCCCACCCCCCTTCTGCAGTCGCTGCAGGTCCGCAGATCCTTAGCAGCCCTATTTAGTTGAGTTTCTCTCTGTTAATTTTAATGAAGGTTTTGAACTTTCCTACTGACTGTCTCACTTTGAATACTGGGTCAATCTGTTCCTGTTTTATGACAATTTCTTTGGAACAATTCAAAGGTGGACTCACTGGTGTGCCTTGAAATGTAGTATGGCTCAACAATAACTGTGGGAATGAGCTTAATTCTACAAACTTATGATTGGAAACTCCCACAGAGATCAAAACCTATGCTTGTTATCAATATTGTTACATCCACCAGGCTTGTTTGGTGGGGGTAACATTAAAGGAGACCACACAAGGATTTATTTTAAGTGAAAATTGAATTTATTAAAATATACTAAAGAAACAAAACCTGTAAAAGGGATAAATAAAATGGGAAATAGAAAATGGCTTACTGCAAAACCAATAACTAAACAGAAATAAGCAAATGCAAACAAACCTAACAAAACCCAACCAGAGGAAACAAAACAAACCAAATGGGGTTCTGAGGAGGTAAGAGGGAGAAGCCTCCTGTCTGCTGCTTGCATGAAATCTTTTAAAGTAGACAAGCACCAATTAGGGCAAAATAGATCACCTGCAGAAGGCCTGCCTCCAGAACCTTGCAAGGAAAAGGGCAGAAACCCTCTACAGCCGTAACAATATTATGGAATTATGTCCAAAAATTAAAGCACTAAAACACTACTGTTTGATAGCTTTTTCTAAAATGCCAAGTTAGCTCTACTGAAAAAACAAGGTGTAAGCTCTGAAAAACTCAACTTTTATTTTATCAGTCAAGAAGAACATCAACTATTAAAGTAAATATTGCAAGAAAAAAGTGTCTAGTTGCCATACATTTAAGCACTAGAGACAATAATGTAGGAAAATTACACAAATTAGTTATTACTGTAGCTGACTGCACCGAGATCAGTCCTGGTGTGCATTAATGCAGCATCCACTATTTCCAGCTTTGGAGTTGGAAAAAATAACATAAAAACTCTGCTTCTGTTACAAAAAGAAACTTTGAGTTTTAGAAGCTGCTAAAAATGGAAAAATTTAATTTTCCAGGTTTTTCCGGACAAGCCATGGCATCATACTTATTGGTGTCTCTGAGCAGCAGCTTATGGAGTTACAAGTAAAATCTTACAATAGCCAGTGAGAATATTAATGATACCTCCCTCATATATCAGGGATGTGGTGGAATCGCACTGGAAGAATGGCTGGGAAAGAATCATGGATTTCGTGAGCATTAATGGCACAGGATCATCATGATTACTTTCGCAATAAAATTAGGTTTTCCACATTTTTAGAATCTGGTATTCTTTATTAGACATGAAAAAAAACAATCACTGAAGAAGAACTGATTTTTAACATCGGTATATAACAATTTTTCTTAGTTTCTGCATGTCCATACCCATTATCATTGTGTCTATGTATATTTTCAATTGTTTCACTGTTTAATCTGTGGTGTTGCAATCATTAAAATGTCATTTAGGCATGTCCAGGGCTATTAAAATAACCCAGACGGTTTAGTTTCTGCACTATAATCAAATAATTTATCCATCCATCCATTTTCTGTCACGTTTATCCCTGCTGGGGTCACGAGGGGTGCTGGTACCCATCTCCAGCTCTCTACGAGAGGCGGGGTACACCATGGACAGGTTGTCAGTACATCTTAGGGCAACACAGAAACAAACAACCATTCACACCTAAGGAGAATTTAGTGAAGCCAATTAACCTAACAGTCATGTTTTTGGACTGATGGAGGAATAATAACCCAACATGTTTAGGGAGAACATGCAAACTCCATGCAGAAAGACCTTCAGCCGGGAATCGAACCCAGAACCTTTTTGCTGCAAAGCGGCAGTAAAAAAGGACCCGAAGTTGTCAAGTATATTTATTATATTCAACTTTGGACTTTGTTTTTTTTTTTAATTAAAGCATTTTCAGTTCTCATGGTTAGTGTTCTTAAGCTTGTAAAGTGTTGAATGTAAAGTTGCTTATTTAACTTTGGCCTTTTTCTCGGTGAAGCTTCTTGATTATTTCCAAGCTGCCACAAATTGCTTTATACAAATATATATTTATACAAATATATCTATATCTTTAAAAAAAAATGTAGATAGCTTATTATCAGACATAAACAATAAAAAACAAATATATTTGCTGAAAAAAAGTGTGGACTTCTCTCCAATCTCTCCTGTGGTGCCCCCTGTTCCAACACGCCATGCTGTTGATTGTACCTTACATCTGTTTGGAAAAGACCCCAAGAGGTGCAAAAGAGAGGAAATGTAAAACCGGCAGGGATTTTGATGATAGGAAAACCCTACTTATGGGATGGAAGAATGAGGCCTGTGAACCTGTACATCCTTTTTAAAGACATTTGGGTCTGGGGCATAAGGCAACAAAAATGCTAAAGTGGGATGTAGCTGGCAATGGACCCTGAGGCAGCATTGGTGTGGAGGCATTAACCAGCACCTTTCGAAAATGAGTGAAGGGTCTTCTTTAATTCTAGTTCTCATCCTGGTGCCTGGGGATAGGAAGCACCAAACTTGAAAACCCATATTTAAAACCAAACTGAAAGTAATGGACCCCAATGAACAAAATGTAAAAACAAAAAACAAATGTCCACAAAGAGGCAAATAATTCCTTTTCTATGCATCCCCACATTTTTTTTAACCAGATTTAGATCATTGGGGAACTTGTGATGGTCTCAAATTGTGTCAGGACTAATCTAAGTGTGGTTCTAAAAATACCTAGCTTGTTAAAGTCGTAGGGAAATCATATTTAAATGTCAAATCATTTTGGCTTAAACATGTATATAAATGTACTCTTTGTCAGACTATATTATCCCAAAATTTTGAAAATTTCTTCTTTTTTTTAATCCTGTCTAAAAATCTGTGGGAGGGTTTCGTTATCTTATGCAGGCCAGTTAGTTATATGTGAGCTGTACACCTAAATTCGGCCAACTATATATCAGCGGTCATCTGTCTATCTAATTTTTTCATTCATAGCATCTTGATTCATATGTCGCAGCTAATATAAGTTGCTAACTGGTTAGCAAGATGCTTCCGACAAACCGGTCATAACCAAACCTGCTTGCGAACCTTCCACCACAACAATCCCTACCTCTTGATAAACAACCAATCACATTCACTTTATTCACTCATGTAAAGTCGTGCACCACTTGGGAGAATTAAGAAATGCAACGGTTGGAACGGCCCTTTCCCTACGACTTTAAGTTTGATCTGTTCCAGATGCATGTTAGACTCTGGCAGGGCTGCCCTTAGTCACAGGCCCTGTTCATAACCTTTATGGAAAGGTTGCTATGTGAAGCAGCCAGAACCCGAATCAGCTTTTCCAAGACTTTCAAAATTTGAAAGTCGATTATAAATAGAAATTAAATTGAAGTTAAATTTGTATTATAATTTGAGAAATCAGTTGTCAAAAAATAAGATTCTTCATTGATTAAATAATTGAAAATAAAAAGAAATAGTTGAAGCTCTTTCGTTAGAGACGCAGTATTTACATTTTTCCTGTTAATCATGTTATGCTGCCTCATATGTGCTATCAAATACTTTGCTTTCTCCAGAATGTTGCTCGCATTTCTTTTCAACTGAGTGGCGTTTTAACCTTTTTCTTTCCTTCGGACACTTAAGCTAAACAAAAATGAGAAAAATTACAGGCTGTACTAATAGTTAAACTTGTCACTGGAATGTAGTCCTTTGTCCTAAATGCATCTTGAACATTATATCTGCATGATTCAGCAATAATACTGAGACCTCTTGCAACATGGATAAATAATTTGTGTGGTTTCTGTTATTTATATAAAAGTGTCCATGACACCAAAAAAGGTGCTGTTATTATTACAATATTTTCTCATAAAAAATGTGAACAGATAAAAGGTAAATACAGTTGCAGGACATAATGACTGCCAGTGGCTGGAACAGGGGTGATGATGATTTTTGAAGAGTTGGAAGTAATGGTGTGCAGGAAATAAATAAAACAGATAAGACAAGCCCAGCAAGTGCTGTAGGTGATAGCTCGACTTTTCAGCCTGTTGTGGCACTTCAATCTCTCCCTTCCCTAACATTGCTTCCTCATCTTCCAATCTGCAGACAAGTGGAATTGTCCCATCACTTCTGCTGAGTGGGCAGCCATTTCAACGTATCAATTGGACACGTGTCAGAGGAAAGTTTTTGCTGCCAAAGCAGCACCTTTCAGAACATATGAGCCCTCCTGAATGAATGAATTGTCCGCTCTGTCTTCCCTGTCCCCGTTTCGCCCATCTCATTCCTTTCATTCCCCCCGCGCAGCAGAGGAAAGAGGAGTGCTACGGCAAACAGTTTGAGTGATGAGAGAGATAAGTGGCAGAGATGCTTTGGAAGTGGGGACTCGCCACCATTGCAGATCAGTGTGTGTGTTTTGTGTGTGCAGGACGGTGGAAGTGTTTGTTGAGAGGCCAGAAAGAGATAAAAGGAAGAAGGGAGACTGAAGGTGACAGATGTCAGTCGCCTGACGATTAGGAACATGATAAGAAGCCTTCCTGTCATTCAGATGTACAGACCACGACATCCATCAAGTGGGCAGTTCATTCCACACAGTTGCTTGAACAAGTGGAGTTCAACAGGGTGGGTAAAGTAGCAAAATAAAATACATTTTGAGAAATTTATGCTGAAGATTTCATAGTTATTTTTCTATTACATTTTTAATAACCTTATCCTAACCATAAAAAGCATAAATGTCAGGGTTTGGTTGAGGTTTTGAGGACCCAAATGCAGAGGTGAGGAGGCAGAGGTGAGTTCTATATGAGCCGAGTTGAGATTTAATTAAATAACTGATGCAAAAAATCAAATATACAAGAATACACAATACATGGAAACATAAACCAGACAACTTTATGGGAAACTCACGTGGGGAGCCAGAAACAGACAAGGAACCGGCACTGAGGAACTGCACAGGGAGAGTATATATGGGAGGCTGAACAAAGACAGGACTAATGAGCTGATTGGGAGCAGGTGTGAACAGAGGATTCTAGAAGGGAGCTAGAGAAAAGGAAACCAACACAAGAAGACAACAGAGGGCAACCGAGAAAAACCTAAGAACTCAAATATATCCAGAAAATACAACAAAATACGAATTAAACCAATAAAACTAGAAAACAAAGAAAAATGGATCAAAGTAAAACTGAATACTAAAAAGAAAACTTAACAGAACTGTAAGCAGTAAGGTTAAGTAAAGATTAATGACTTTTTTGCTGGTTATCTTATATCCAAAAAGATGCATATAAGGTAAGAACTTGTTCATTTCAGCACTTGCATGCTGTCTGAGTCACATTAATTTATAGGAAATGATATAAATTTGCCAATGTCTGGCATTATCTGCCTGATCCCTGCCACTTTGTCATTTCCCTTTCATCTTCTTTTTTAATAATAAGTGGTTGGGAAGTAAAAAAAAATACATATATTAGAAATGAATGAAAGAAAGCTTTTTTGGGCCTTTAATGCATTAATAATTAATTGCCAAGCTATCTCTGTCTGATTGTTTTAGTCCTGGTATAGCAGCTCCTCAGTGGTGGAGCCAAGGACTTTTTATAGGAGTGGCCTGGGCAGGAAGCAATGTGCACTCAGGGATAGCAAAAAACTGACATACGCCATAAGCAGTGACACAACACTAAAATGAAAGATCCCAACTATATTTTCCAAATAAATCAGTGACATACTAGCTTTTTCTAAAGCCCTTAGTAATATATATATGCCCATATTTGCACATCCACGCTGTCTAGATTAAAGAATGGTGGAAATATTTTTTTCAGTCTCAGATCCCAGGGAAACACCGTATCTTTTTTTGTCCCACATGGCAATCTTTCTGATATGCTTGTTTCCTCTTGATGTATATGCACTCTTCTAGTTTATCCAGTTAGCCACTCATTGTAGCTCCACTGCTCTAACCATATACTTAACAATGGCTGAGATTGAAATAAGGCAAGCGGCTTGCAAGTTTGTGAGAATAAAAGGAAGTTATCAGAGTAAAAGAGATAAAATAAGTGTGAGTTTTGGAGATTCTTTTATGAGATGAAATAAGGGCAGGTAGTATGATGTTGGGCATGCACAATATTTGCTATTCAAACTTGGGTATTTCCTACCTATATTTCTTGAGCCAATTGTCCACAGCACCTTTAGTTCTGCATAAAAATAAGATAATACTTACATTAGATGTGTTTAGATGTTACTTATCTCTGCTTAAATATGAGGCTCCAAAGTGACAGTTGGAAAACCAGATGCAGGTTAAATACCTTTGCAATCTCTCCTATAAAACACAAAATCTCTCTCTGGAAAAGAGCATGAATTCTATGTTTGTAATTTTTGTCAGTAAATTGATGGTAATTAATAACTTCAATATATTATTTAAATGTCACGATCTCAGAACCATGGACCCAATATTTGAAGCATCAGGACGATTTTGAGACAAGCTTTATTTTTGCAAAGTACAGCGATTGGCTGATCGTCAGCGGGATGGATAGCTGGATTCTCTGCAGGGATGGAAACTCAGGTCAGTGACAAAGAATGTTGGGCTGATCACGACTAGGAGCAAAAAGTCACTGACATGGTTATGAGTTCAGTCCGATCCCAGAGGAAGGAGAAGACTCTTGCTGCAAGGGCCACCTTCAGAGCACAGGGTGATGATGAGCTTATAAATGCTTGAAAGGATCAAGTTGTTGTGAATGGGTCAAGATGACTTCAGTTTGCATGTGCATGCCATTTATGCTGTATTTCCACCTTGACGGACTAATTTCTCTGGCTAGCTGTTATCATAATATACCAATCCGCATGTTTTCCTTGATTATTTTTAGTCCGGTCCGCTCTTTTATTACTTCTGTTCATATAAATGGTACAATGATTTTTAGCCAAAAAGCATTTCAATGCAGTTGTGAATTTTTGTTACATAAACACAGCTAGCTATTATCACAGGAATTATGTGGTTAAGGTATAGGTGCCTTCTGGGCGGTGGAGGCAGGGGTGTGATGACATCCGGATGCATACCTGTTATGGCCTCTCATTAAAAGGAAACACTGTTTTTTTTTTTACACTAGCCCCTTGATTTTACGTTATTACATCATGGGTACTCACCTATATGTGTTTTGTGTCATTTGGAGCTGTTCTGAAGATATTCCATTAGGTTATATCCAAATAACGTCTTCCTATGGGCAACTACTTGAAGGCACAAACTCAACTGTTAATAAATTATTCTTAATGGTACGCCAGCATTAATAACATGTAGGCGAATCACTGTCCCCCAGACATCCGTGGTTAATTATTTTGTATTTATATTTTTTTAAAGCAAAGTAGTGACAGGCAGCCACAGGCGGCTATGCTCTACCACTTATATTCATTCAGCTAGCTAATCTAAATCGTTCAATTCCATTTCTAGAGCGAGATCATCTGTGGTAGTAGCACTAGACATCTTCCAGTCATGTGAATAAAACTAGCTGCTGTTCAGTGGACAGGATGAAGGAATGGAAGCCGGCTCGTGCGGATGATGTCATACACACTCCGTTTTGGTTTAAAAAAAATATAAATATAAAAAATATAACCGTGGATGTCTGGGGGACAGTGATTCGCCTACATGTTATGAATGCTGGAGTACCATAAACAATGCATTACGAACAGTTTAGTTTGTGCCTTCAACTCATTGCAAATAGGAAGACGTTAGTTGGATATAACATAACAGAATATCTTCAGAACAGCTCCAAATGACACAAAACTAATATGGGTGAGTAGAACATGATGTAATAACATAAAATCAAGGGGCTAGTGTAAAAAAAACGGTGTTCCCCTTTAAATGATACCCAGATCTGAATGAATTAAACAAAATACCACTTTTTGTATGATTTGGATGACAAATAGTATTATAACATTATGATAGCATTATAACATCGTTAAAAACCTTGTAAAAGTTAAACTTTTTTATGATTTGAGCCCTTAAAGAACAGTTTCAGCTCACACATACCATTACAAACAAAACTTGGACATGCAAAAAGTATTCATTTAAACAAATGATCATATTGATCAAATATTCAATTTCTTACAACATCTAAACAACTAAATTACTTTCTAATCATCTCTGCATTTGGACAGGGCCTAAACATCTTCACGGTAATTACAAATATTTTTTTATCCACGTGGTTATATATGCATAGCAAGAATGCATATATAACCACATGAAGGAGCAGTAGTTCTTTTTTGGGGTTTTAGAGAGAAAATTCTCATTGAGAAGATCATTCATTTTTGAAATGGTCCAAAATCTATGGCAGATTGAAATAGTCTTTACTGATCATTAAATATCAAAGTGATAAACATGAAATCCTGGAGCATTAGAAAAGAAAGGTAGATCCGCAGTGGGGTCGGAGTAGTAACCCCAAAAAATCGAATTACAAAATTAGATTCTGTCACTTTACTTATAACTTGCTTGTACTCACCGGCCACTTTATTAGGTACCCCATGCTAGTAACGGGTTGGACCCCCTTTTGCCTTCAGAACTGCCTCAATTCTTGGTGGCATAGATTCAACAAGGTGCTGGAAGCATTCCTCAGGGAGTTTGGTCCATATTGACATGATGGCATCACACAGTTGCCGCAGATTTGTCGGCTGCACATCCATGATGAGAATCTCCCGTTCCACCACATCCCAAAGATGCTCTATTGGATTGAGATCTGGTGACTGTGGAGGCCATTTGAGTACAGTGAACTCATTGTCATGTTCAAGAAACCAGTCTGAGATGATTCCAGCTTTATGTCATGGCGCATTATCCTGCTGAAAGTAGCCATCAGAAGTTGGGTACATTGTGGTCATAAAGGGATGGACATGGTCAGCAACAATACTCAGGTAGGCTGTGGCGTTGCAACGATGCTCAATTGGTACCAAGGGGCCCAAAGAGTGCCAAGAAAATATTCCCCACACCATGACACCACCACCACCAGCCTAAACCGCTGATACAAGGCAGGATGGATCCATGCTTTCATGTTGTAGATGCCAAATTCTGACCCTACCATCCGAATGTCGCAGCAGAAATCGAGACTCATCAGACCAGGCAACGTTTTTCCAATCTTCTATTGTCCAATTTCGATGAGCTTGTGCAAATTGTAGCCTCAGTTTCCTGTTCTTAGCTGAAAGGAGTGGCACCCGGTGTGGTCTTCTGCTGCTGTAGCCCATCTGCCTCAAAGTTCGACGTACTGTGCGTTCAGAGATGCTCTTCTGCCCACCTTGGTTGTAACGGGTGGTTATTTGAGTCACTGTTGCCCTTCTATCAGCTCAAACCAGTCTGGCCATTCTCCTCTGACCTCTGGCATCAACAAGGCATTTCCGCCCACAGAACTGCCGCTCACTGAATGGTTTTTCTTTTTCGGACCATTCTCTGTAAACCCTAGAGATGGTTGTGCGTGAAAATCCCAGTAGATCAGCAGTTTCTGAAATACTCAGACCAGCCCTTCTGGCACCAACAATCATGCCACGTTCAAAGTCACTCAAATCACCTTTCTTCCCCATACTGATGCTCGGTTTGAACTGCAGGAGATTGTCTTGACCATGTCTACATGCCTAAATGTACTGAGTTGCCGCCATGTGATTGGCTGCTTAGAAATTAAGTGTTAACGAGCAGCTGGACAGGTGTACCTAATAAAGTGGCCGGTGAGTGTATATAGTTTAGCATGTTTTGCCCTCTTAACCTATAGTAGCTCTAAACGTGTTTTTTGGGATATGCTCTAATCCTCTGGCATAGTTTTGAGACAGTGGGAAGTGTTTTAAAATCTAAAATGTGTTGGGTATTATCTGCCCAAGCATATTCTGCTCGAAAGTCTAGATTTGTCTTTTGCAGTAAGGTTTTTGAGAAAGTGGAGGTGATTGTAATAAGCAAACTTTGTTAATTTTGGGGTTGCAACTAAAAGTAGCACTTTATTTCAATAAAATAGCAGCACATTATTATCATCTTCCAACTCAGAAAAGTTTGAGGTTTATGGGAAAAGTGCTATTTGGTGAACCAAAAAAATCGACCAATTTTTTTTTATCAAGATAAAGGATCCTAAACCCTAAAACTGGTGCTTTTCACCCTTTTATCCATGATGTTATGTGCAGCATATACAGGCTACCTATGCATTGTATGACGTGGTGTATGATTAGCATTCGCTGCAATTTTTCCTCGTCTAAGGTTCTTATTTGCCAAAGAGCCCCACATAAATGATTTCTTCCCCTGCCCTATTATTTGTAATTCTCAGAAAAATAGCACTCAGGTCGCATCTCCTACTACAATAAATATATACATACACCTTGTAATATCTCACAGGCAGTAATTTTCTTCCACTATAAAATGAGTCATTTGTCTTCTCCATATTTTTTCCTCTTAGTCAGCCTATAGGGAAGGAGGAGCATGGTGCAAAAGCGTTGCTTCTGAGATTAAAACCTGATGGAGGGTGTCTGAACATTGCAAGTGTGATGGAGAGTGTGTGTTCTGCATTTGTTTGCGTGAGAGACAGGCCAGGCGAGGTGGTGGGGGGGGGCGAGAGAGGATTAAACCTCCACCTTGGGGGTCTCTCTTCGATGTCAGGGAGTTGCTGGAGTGGAGAAGTGAGAGTGCTGACAGGGCAGTCTCACTCTTGCATGATATGGACACACAAACACCGCACACCTACACACAGGAGGCAGATTTGTCTTTTGCATTATTTATGAAACGCTGCCATTATCTCTTGTTTTACACCTTGAATCGACTGAGTGCCAGGAAAAGAGCGCACCCAGCACAGGCATGTGTCTGTTCATTGGCAACACAAAAGAAAGGAAATCATCAGTGTACACAAAAGCAAGTAAGTTTTAAAAACTCCAGCTGAAAAAAGAAGCAAAGAAGCCAGAAGATAGATATAAAAAAATCTGACAGCCAGGGTGGTGCAACATCGCCAGCACACGCGAAAATACCCAACAGGAAGACATCTAAAGTTTAAAGTGAGGATTAACAAACAGATAAACTGTGTCGTTATAAATTAATAGTATGTATTTATTCATCAAATAAACTGCGTTTTTTTTCAAAGTTGCTACTATATCTGAAAGTCCTGCACAATTATTATCTTTCATTGTTTTATATTGACATTGCATGTGTGTTAGAATAATGTGGAATAGTTCAACATCTTTTGGCATTCAATACAGAAAATGAAACTGGTATATTTTAATAATCATTCATTACACATAGATCTTGATCAAACTAATTGTTTGTATTAAAACACATATTAAACTGATAGTACAGTATGTGCAAAGCTGATCTACTAAGCGTGTTTGACATTAGCAAATTAGTTTGCTTTCCTTCCTAAATATAACAATCGTATGCTGATCATCTATACCTGTAATTTACTGGGATGAGGATGCGGAAATGTACCATCATCATTACAATTTATCAACCCTAAAACAGATGGCGGGTAGAGTTTCTGTAGCCGTACGTAAAACATTTCAAATTCAGGTGCTAATTTTCTCGTAAAAATGTAATTTTGGCTTTATTAAACTTTTTAAAAAGCCAGCTTCAGCTGCTTTAAGGAATCATTTGATTCCATCCATGTATTTCATCCATTTTATTCAACATATTGCAAGAATAAAATCAACCCTTTAATGAGTTATTGCTGATGCTGATGGCTGAAGCGTCTCTTTTATTGGTTCGTCTTACTGTTCTAGTTTATATCTCCATCTATGCATCACCGCACATACAAATATGGTGCAGAAAAATCCCAATCTACAGCTGCTACCTTCATCTTGTTCATCTAAATTCAATTATGTATAAAGTCTGATGATTAAAAACAGAAACTCATATAACAGCTAGTCTTCTGTTTTGTGGAGATGCAAATGTTTAACGATATTTCTCATTAATAGAACATCCATTTTATTTCTTTATTTGATAAACTAAAAGAAGTTAGTGTACTTCTCACAACACTGTGACCTTTAGCCACTAAGAGGGCTAGACCTGTTACACGTCCTGGTTTAGACCTGCAAGTTCAAGGTTAACACTGCAATGCCACAAAATGAGCCAGTCTCCCTTTGTGTTTGGAATCTGATAGCAGAGCACTTTGGGCCAGTAGACTGGGTAGTCATGGAGTTTCTTGTAAAGTCAAGGCCACATTCACCCCTCTAGATAAAATTTTACACAAGAGAACAAAAAAGATAAGGTAAGTGTCATAGTGTATCTGTTTTTATGGCTAACGGCAACTTTTAGCTTAGTTGGCTCTTGTGTTTAAAGTAAACTCTTACTGCTATTGATTCAACCTTCTAAAGTTACCTGCACAAATCATTTATTGGCACCAAGTGCTGATTTTTGACCTGAAAAATCATTCAATATATCTAAAACTTATCTAATACCTGGGCCAAACATTATGCAGTGTTGCTTTAAAGGTGCAGATGGAACTTCTCCAAAAATAAATTTTTTACATATTTATTTACAATGTTACTAATTGTCTATAAGACTATGTGTAATATAAGACAGCAAATCTGTCCCAATAGTCTTAAAGTAGTAGCCATTTAAAATGTCCCCACTGTCCTTGATGGGCCGTTGGCTGGTCCCCTACAATTCCTTTTTGAACATCAATCTTTGCACGAAAATATTCTTTCTGTCATGATTTTGTCATGATCTGGCCTGTTTGCTCTCCCTTAATTGGTCATTTCTTTCACCTGCCGTTTTCCCTCCCAGCCTCAATTATCATTTATTCCTCTCACCTGTTTCTTTTGGTTTATATTCTGTTCAGCCTGTGCATTCGGTGCCTGATCATTATTTGTTTTCTGTCAGCCTGTCTGTTCAGTTTGATTTGATAGGTCATGTCCTGGATCCTAGCAGCCAGTGGAAAGAGGGTTTTGTGTTTGTCTTGTCCTAATCGTTCACTGTTCCTCCCCTGCTAAGACCTCAGGGTTTTTGGCTCTATACGGTTCAGTTTTTATCCCAGTAAGCCTGGCTCCAAGGAGGAGACCAGTTTAAAGGTCCTGCATCAAGTTCTGGTTTCCACGTCCTGTCTCCGCTACCCTCTGCTACTGAGCCTGCTCATCTGCACCTGATCCTGTATCCTCCTGTGCATGACCACCTGGTCACGCTTCTGGACCCCGTCGGACTCTGAACCTGCCTGAGAGCTCTGCAAGAACTGGAGGCCTGGATCCTGCCTGTTCTGTCTGTTCCTGTCTGTTCTGGAGCCCTGACCAGGATTGGCTTCCTGCAAGACCTCTGGGACTGCAGTACTGGGGACTTTCTTGGACTGGACTGTTAAACCAGTTAAGTGACCAACTCAGATAATCATCTTCTATCAGATGTGTTTCTCCCACAACAGAGTGTCTGTGATTGGGCAGTGCCCCGCCCCCCCGCCTGCAGTTGCCGTGTGCCACAGATCCTAGCAGCTAGCAGCTCCCCTTTTAGTTTATTTTTTCATTTAATAAACGTTTTGAACTTCCCCACTGACTGTCTCCTTGAATACTGGGTCCATCTGTCCTCGCTTCATGACAGATTTGTGATCATTAGGATCTAAAGGGAAGCCTCATCTCCTGGTCAGATATTGTAAAGTCAGTGAAAGGGTGGACTCAGAGTAAGAAAAATGCACGCCCAGGATAAGGCCAGTGGCTGGAAATTGGAGAGGATTTTCCTGGGAGTTGCAGGGGAGTAGGCTGCCATTCGGGTGGCGTTTGACTGGGAAGGGCCATTTTAAAAGGCTGCTACTGTATGGCCATTTGCAAAAATACACCCCTCCTGGTCATGGCCAATGAGAGTGTGAAGGAACATCGTAGCAGCATTAATCAAGCTTGTGTATGCACAGCTCACACCCTCACCTCACATCATTTACGCCCCAGGTATCCGGCACTGCAGCTTTACAGCTTTATTTGTATGTAATGCAAATAATTGATTCCCAGTAAAAGGGCCATAGCTGTTTATCCACCTTTATTGGTGGCCCTGCTTCTAGCTTGAGAGTCCATAGGGTACTCTGTCGGGCAGGATCTGGGGAGGGAGGGCAGCAGAGAGCAATGTCTAGGTGTGCTTGTTCAATACTTTTTTTAGGTAAGTCCACAGTTTACCAAAAACTCCCTAGTTCAGTTTTTTTTTTTTTTAAGGTTTATTCATCAAAGAAATCTTTTTGTGCATTCAGGTGGCTAAAAAGGATCGTGAGTGACACTGCTTTCAAAAATAGATCCTGCAACTTATCCTCAAACTTGTTATGTCTGCAATGCTGTTACAAATCACAACTCCCAACTCCAATAGTCAGAGCAATGGCTCTTTATTGAGGTGTTGGAAAAGTTTCACAGCTCTATATTACTCTATAGACTAATGCTATGTACTTTGAGAAAGTTCTACAGGATAATGATTGATGTGTGTCATAAGAGCTCTGCATGTTTTATAAAACTCACAGCCCAGAGGTAAAGCCGTCAGCTCTTGATGATTAAAACTTAAAACTTGAGTTTGAATAAATTTTGCGAGACCTAAGAAAAGGAGAGCAAGACCTGCAAGCAGTTATGAGTGGGTTCTGAGTCTATCACAGCCACTCACCAATGGTGGAGCCAAACAGTTTTACATGGATTGCACCTCCTTACAAAGAGGTGCAATCCAGCCGATGGGATGCCAACCAGACGCGGCGTGCGTTGCACAGAGTGTCCCTGATGCTGCAGCCCTGGAGAACTTGCAGGAAGTGGATCCAGGTCAGAGGAAGACAGAGCAAGCAGGAACAGTTCAGGAATCCAAGAGACATCCGCTCGATCAGAGGTTCCGACCCAACCAGGAACAGAGGGTCCCTGGAACTCTAAAATCTTTTTGTTGTGTTATGTCTTTAATTGTGCCATAAGAGCATAGTTTTACTCACTTCTTTTTTTTCTCTTTTTTTCTTACTCTGTTTTTTTTTTTTCTTACTCTGGTTAAACAACTTTATGTTTAAATCACATTTCCTAGTCTGGGTTTTGGAAAAAACATGTTGACGACCAAAACCTTTTTTTTTTTTTTTTTTGTTTATTAAAATTTCAAAATATGTTTTTATTTGAGCCTAATTATGCATAATTATTATCATATACAGCAAGGTCATCTTTGACAGTCTTAAAAAAAAAAGAAAACAAAAAGAGGGGTGAGAAGCCAAACAAGCAGATGCATGTCAGGCAATAATTGGCATATTGGTTCTTTGAACTCACCACTAATGATGATGATGATCTATGTTGTTGTTAAGCAGGTTTTATATCTTAACAAGCATATTTTTAAGTAATCCTAAAGGGCATAAAAAATATTGCACCTTATTATCTTTTTTTTACATTTATGAAACCACAGCTCAGTCCATGACCCAACATGAAAACCTAACCTACCACCAGGATAAGATTGATATGAAGTATGAACCATTCTGTATGAGGGATTTAAAACTGTGCAGCTTATCAATTTCTGTGCATCCAACAGGTCCTGTCTTTTATATCACCTGAAGTCAGTACTTTAATAAAAACCCTGTTGTGTTAAATAGACACTGGATATGCTTGTTATATTTGGACCAATGCCCTTTTGATCCAGGACTGGGTTAAAAAATATATCAAATTGCTTTGTTGTTACCCTGTGCTAATTGTAATGTAACTGTGGTTCAGATAAGGTATAATTTATTTTTTGGTAATCAGCTTGATTGAAGCTAATCAAGTTAAAGATTTATGAGTGAATTTGTTTACGTTTTGCTTTAAAAAATGTGCTTAACTATGTATGGAGAATGAATTAACTTTCAAAGCTGTCACCATCAAAGCTAAACTAAATGACAGGCAGTTTACTATCATTCACATTACAAATACAAGATGCTGCTGTGTTTTATCCTTACAGTGACATACGACTTTAATTTCACTTTTTGCATTACATGCTCCTGTACCACTGATGGTTGAATAAGCACCATCAATTCATGGCCCTGTTTGTAGGCACTTCTTTCCTCTGCCCTATTTTCAAACTTTGGAGCCTGTGAAAAGAAAAGCAACATCTTATCAAAACTATTCCCTGCTCAAACCTTCCACCCTCTATATTATCATAGGAAAGTGTTTCTAAGGGTGTTTTTTGTGCAAAAGAAATTCCACAACGACTATGGGCCGGATTTATCAAGATCCAATTTTGCGTGCAGTAACTAGCACCCGCAAACTGGAATTTTGCGCGAGGGGCTGAACCATGGTTTGCGGGTGATTTAACAAGAGCGATTGCGTAACTGGTGGCAGGTGCAAAACTGTTGGA
>NW_015150891.1:72316-73996 GCF_000732505.1 Cyprinodon variegatus
AACCTTTGATAGATCCGGCCCTATGAGTGTATAAAGCAGTTAAGCAAATATCTGAACCTTTCTAAAATGTTCTGTTTCTTTTCTCTTTTACTAACACATTTTTTGGGGGTTGGTGTGTTATATTAGTGGTGGCTGGCCAATAGAGGGCGCTACGGCACCGCCCCACACCCAATGACACTAATTAAGACATAAAAAATATATATATATATATATATTCATTTTATTATTCAAATTTAAATTAAAATGTAAAATATTTTGAAATATATCTATATATATATATATATATTTAGATGCGTAAGAATAATATTAAACCTTTAATAACAAGTAAAGTGTAAATTATAAATTACGTATAGACCTTTTAAATGCCCTTAAGGTACCTAAAAGCTAAAAGGAGTAATCAACTGGGTGATTGGCTAATACTGTTCTGGGTGATAATAACATTTTCCAGGAGCTTCAGAAGCAGTACCATCGTCACAGATATCAGTTTAATGCCCCCCATGATGCAGAGATATTAGAATCTGTGCTTAAATGTCAGCGAAACCCATTTGCAAAGGGATGGATAAAAACCTTTCAATAAAACAAACATTACCCGCCATATATCTCACTCAATAACCATTTAAAATAACAATTTTCAGTCTTTTTAGAAGGAACTATTGACATACTTGTATTATATGATACTGCACTTACAATATTCACCACTCTTTGGAGTCAAGGAGCCTTGACTAAAGGTAGGTGGTATAAACGAGAATGGGACGGCCTCTTTCCTCCGGCAGAAAAAGAAAGCAATCGTTGCTATGGCAACACAGTCACGCCCAATGTGTGTTTTTTTGGCAGGGTGACAATAAAAAAAAATAATAATAACATTTGTCCCTTTAAAACAAATGTATAAGGTCAAATAAAACTGTTTCAAAGAGAATCCTTCCTTTTGGAATTGGGCGCAATGGATCATGGGATCCCCAAGGTTATGTATGATACACCGATGAAAGAATGATGCAACACATGACACATTCAAAAAAGCAATAGAAAACTTTTTCAGGGCATAACCAGGTGTGAAAGGGGTGAATGATCCGGTACTGTGTACCAATAAAAGACGTAGGAGCAGTATGCAGTTCCAGAAAAGCTTCTGACCACTAAAATATACTGTAGGTAATTTAGTGCCACCAACATCAGCACACAATTACCAATCTGAGGGTGCAGTGAGGTTTGGTCTGCAGCATTACAATCTCACACAAGCTCGTTCACATGTCTGGTGTGTGCTAAACTCAGACTAACTGCTCTGCCAACCGTGCTCATACACAGCTCCATCTCTGCCCTAGTGCTTCACCCCATGGTGTACTAGGCAGCTCCTTGTTCACCCAGCATCAACTGTAAACTTGTCTCTGCCATCTCAACTTAATTAACTTTTGAACTAAGAAAAAAACATTAAGGTGTTAAATAATGACCATTGTCTTACTTTCAGGATTTTTTTTCTTTCATCTGCCAAAGGTTGTTGCAAACCTCTCCTTAGTTTCTTCCAAAGGAACCCATAATTTTAACCAGAATAAAAATGTCATTTTTGGGGGGATAAAACCCCACATGAAAGGACACATAAACCTTCTTTGGAAATTTCTACTTAGTTTTTCCTGCATCTTTATCAATCCACATAGGATGTAAATATTTCCTCTTAAAGAAATAGTACAC
>NW_015150891.1:74945-90845 GCF_000732505.1 Cyprinodon variegatus
AAACATTGTTACTTCTTTTGTTTTTAATATATTTTTCATGGTGCTATTTGGTAGTTCTGGATGTTTTCTGTATAATTTACATGATCAAACTTGTATGAAGTGATTCAACAAATTTAAATGGTGTCTTTGGTAAAACTGCTGTAACCATGAAACTTTATTTTTTTTGTTCATCAAGAATTTTAAAAACTGCCAATATTTTTCATATTTTTCTTTCAACAAACATTTCTGTACGCATTACCACCGCCTGAGTTCCAGACTAGTTTAAAAAATTACTATCCCTGATAAGTTTCATTGCCATGATTCCAGTAAAGGCTTTTCAGTCTGCTTCTGTAAATGGCATAAATGGTCATAGGACATTTATTGTTAAATATTTTCATAATTGACAGAAAAGAGGGGAATAATGAAAATACTCTGAAGCTTAAGAATGTCACTGCATTTTCTTTTTGGTCAACCCTGAATATATTCATTTTATATTTTTTCTTATTCATGAACAAACCAAACAAAGAAGCTAAATGCTCACAATCCAAAGTACAAAAAGGTTATTGGCTTCTGTTTATAGGTTGAATTGGTCTATATAAAAAGAAAAAGGAAAATCTTATACAATGCAAACAGTGCTTGAGAAAACAATATGAAACAGTAACCTTTTTTAATGTAAAAATGGGAAGGATTTAAACCTACTTTAGTCCCTGGGCATAAGTGATTGATAAGATAGATTTGTTAATCTGGTGACACTTGTGCAGTCGTTAATTACTTTTACCCCACAGGCCGGTGGAGCTATATGATGCCTACCAACAATGGGTTTTAATGACTTCTTAATCCTCCCTCTATGCTACTTTGGCATCATGAGATGCTACAGATGCTGCTCTCAGTACTTAATGGCTCCATGGTAAGTTTTTTACTCTACTCTCCAGTGAGATCTAATCTAATGAACTACCAAGTTCCCACTTATTTAGACTGCTGTCGTCCTGTAGAAAGACTCTAATTCCTCACAAAACTCAATGCAACTACTTTAACAGCCCCCATTATAAAGCCATTTGTTTAAAGTTTTTGGCTAAAGCTTTGGGCCTCACTTGTTGTTAAAAAAAATCTATATGGATTTACTCAGAGATCAATGCAGCCAGCATCTAAACACAGATGCATGTTCTACAACCTTAAGCATGCGTGTAAACAAAAAAACGCATAGGAAGAGATAAAAGTGTTCTGAACACGGTTCTTTAATTCAGGAGAAAATGTATGAGAAAAGAGTATGCCAAAAAGGAGGGAAAGATCTTGAAGTATTAACATAATTTATTCCAGTCATGTTTAAAAAAACGTATTGATATAAGCAGTAGGGGAAAGTGACAAAGTAAATTTACTTAATTACAGTACTTAGGTACTTTTTTTTTTTAGTATATTAGTAGTTTTTCACTCCACTTTATTTAAAAGTAAAATATTCTCCATTCCATTTGGAATGGAGTACAAAGCTGCAAGTTTTACTTTTTTACTTTTGCCTAGATTTGTAATCCGCTGTTGCTGTTTTTTCTCTTTTGAACTGCAATTTCAACACAGCAGATAGCAGCTCTTAGGACTGAATTGGGACCTCACTATTGTAGAGGATTGCATGTCATGCCACAAATGTGGGAAACTTAGGGCAGATATTATTTGTATAGTATACATTTTTTATCAAGCCTTTAGTTGCCTTGTGGCCAAGTTGTTCAGTAGTAAGTTCTCAAATATTTAGGGTAACAGATTCAAACTTAAAGTGAACAGTGAAGGAAACATGTTCTTTTTGCGGGTAGCCCATCAAAATAAATTAATCTCTTAATTGTCAATCATTCTGGTGATATGTTTACCTAAGATCCTACGTTCTTGTCCCCATTTTCACTTACCATGGTGAGTCTGACATAGTGGAAAAATTGCTAATCTTCTTTTGGAAAGTAAGTTTTTATGCAAAGAGCAACTTTTAAACAGGGCTCGTACATGCTCTGACATTAATTTAATAGGCGGTCCCTCTCGGGAGCAGGTACAGGGTTGTGCATGTTCCTTTTTTTTTTTCGAAGTGGAGAGGGCGGGTATTTCATAAAAAATCAAGAAAATCCTCCACTATACCTTTAAACCTCCATGGCAATCCATACTGAAAGTGTGAGGAGAGTTTAGACACTCTTGTTTCCTGTTTTTAAACAAGAAATAATATTCACAATAGTTGTCCTTATCTTATTTTGTGGTATTTTATGCTGAAGCTCTTAACAAGTGGTGTAGAATTTGTTGCAGACGTTTAAAAAAGTTCAGTCTAGGCAACTGGACGTGAAGTTTTTTTAGAAGACGTTTCGCCTCTCATCCAAGAGGCCTCTTCAGTTCTAACTAGATGTCGGGAGCGCAGTGTTAATATACTTTACCATGACATGGAGGACTGAGAATATTCATAGATATGTTGTAGAGGTTCTCTGCATCAATACATCACGTGGTTTCTAAAGTTACAAGGTTCTTTAAAATCACTGAAAACTATACAGAAATGTAGTTATAATAAAAAATTATAATTGTATTATTGAATACATAAGTACTTCAAAATACATGTATTTTTGAATACTTACGTATTTTCAAGAGTGGGTACTTAAATACTTTAACTTGAGTAGATGTTTGACCGAGTAACTTTTACTTGTAGTTGAGTAAGGCTGTGAGTTTTAATACTTCCACTGCTCTTTAAAACAGCAGTTGGCCCGACACATTTTCCCATCTATTTAGCACAAAAGCTACACCCTTTTAAGGATCTATCTGTCTCTCCCAAAGTCTAAAGTTTCAGCTTCCTGCATCCACTGTAGAGTATCCAAATAAGGAAACAGAAAAAAATGGAAATTCATGGATCATCTTACCCCACACAACAGAAAAGAACAGAATCACAGGTCATCCCAGGTCATCTTACTCAGATGGTAAAGCAACAGCTCTAAGAATTGGAATGTCCCTCAACTTAACTTCTAAGTTTCTAAGCTAGTGAAGCTAGCTGAAGGATTTCACACAAATTCAAAGAACAGTAACTTAAGACAGACATTAAACCTTTAAAAGAAATTAACCTTTAACACAAGGACAATACGATATGGGGTAAGATAACTGTCAATAAAAATATATGTGTAAGTGTCTGGATTTGTCAATCTAATTAAATTAACTTGTTAAAAATTAAAATATGTATTTGTTCTTTGTTTTCAAGTCATCTAACATCAGATTTTTTTTATCTGGGATAATACAAGTTTATAAGCTGAGAACAAGTTAAAAATGTACGACTTGACAATGATACAATAACACAATTACAAGTGAAGAATGAAAGATTCTATAGTACTAACCTAAAAACTACAAGTAAAAATCATGAATGTATGAGTAGAATCACAAATTAAATAGTACAAATTACAAATGTATGATTAGAAATATCAGATTAACAAATACGAAAAACAATTTACAAGGACAAATCACAAATTTAGATGAATCAAAATGTAAAAGTTATTCATCTGAAACATTTTTAAACATGAAAAACAATTCACAAACACAAGTGACAAATTTAAGATAACAATCACACATTTAGATGTAAAATAACAATTTCACAAATTACTCACTTATGCATACGTATAACAAATTTGCAATTACAAAAAACTATTTCTGAGTACAAATCACAAATTTACATGTAGAATCACAAATCTTTTGAGTAAAATCTAAAATTTTAAAATACAAATCACAAACTTACAGGTAGAACCCAAGTACACATTTAAGTCCAAATGGTCAAATTATGAGCATGTATAACACATTTACAAATACAAAAAACAATTCACAAGTACAAATACAAATTAGCATGGCCAAATCACTAATTACCCATTCCCTGATTCTTGTGATTAGTACATTTAAATCTGTAATTTGTCCTTGTAGTTTGGTAAAGTTGTAGCTTTTAAACTTGTATTCTCAGAAATCTACCATTGTATGCATGAATTGACAAGAAACAATTGAATAAATAAAAATTTTAAATGTATCTGCGTTTATTGACGTACATTTAAATATTCAGACACTTACGTACATACGTTTTTATTGACTGTCAAATCACCTCATGATATAACCCTTTTTTTATCTTTCAGCTCAGGCCAGTAGGTGTGTGTTATAAGAACTATATATCAACATTGTATTTTGCTAATACAAACACCATCAAGGTCTGGGCTCAGAGGTTCTGTTGCCTTTCATTTTCTACACTCACCTATACGCACACCCACTCACACAAACACAACGGAGACAATGAGAAGATTACGATGGCTCATTTTCCATCTTAACTCAAGGGGAAGATTACTAGAGTCCCTCAGCAAATTAGTTTAAATGAATGGTTCATTATCAGCATGAAACATGGCATTGGAGGGATGTGAGCATTCTGGCTCGGCTTGATTGTAATCACAGAACAGAGATGAGTTTCTATAAGCCTTTATGCCACACTAGCATTAAACACGAACACTGATGCCTCCATCCACAACGCTGGTTTTCAATCATTTGCCCTTTTTCTCCTGAAATCTTGCTCTATACAGCAGAGATTGAACCACAGACTGTTTTCTATTGTCATCCCAACCTTTCCTGTCTTTCTCCTGGTCTCAGAGATGTGTCTCGCCCAGGTGTTTATTTACAACACAAAGACTCTCCTTTAATGATGCCTCTAGCTTGTCAATATAATCAGATAGTGATCGTCTTCATCTACTGGAGCTGTCAGAAAAACATAGGCCTACCAGTTACAACGTGAACCGGGACCCACGCGGGAGCTCCTCTTCGAATGCTTCACTGGGACAAAGAGACGAACAAAAAGCTCTGTCACTTCACTCTGACATTGTTTCTGTATAGATTTCTCAGTGTGTGATATGTTTACCTTTGCCTACATAAAAAAGCCTCTCCAAAAGAGTCCTTAACGATTGAGGATGATGACAGATTTCCGCGTAGCGCCTGAAATTTCTCAGAGAGAGCAACCTTCTTTTGAGTAAAAAAATAGACAACTGATCCTTGATGCTATTTTGGTTGTTTTCTTTTGAATAATTAAAGCGATGAAATTGCCGGTGTGCACACATGCAGGCATGTGTGTGCATATGTAATTACTGCCATTTGCCAAAAGAAGAATCTCTCATTACAGAGGGAAATCTTGCAGAGAGGACAAGGTCGAAGCTGTGTGTGGTAGCTGGGATGTGGATCCTCCAAATATAAAAACAGTGAGCTAAAAACCCTATTCATTTTTTAAATTAACATCAATGAGTAAAACATACTTCTAGATTATTAATTGGTTAATTTTGGGCTAAAATGAAACAGGTCAGATTTTATTACCATGTTTATATGTAATAAACAACATTGGTTCTTTTTCATACTACATACATAAATATTTGCCATTTAAACATTTCTATTTCAGATTTAAATACTTTTTCATATAATCAATAAATGTTACCATGAGAATATAACCTGAGTAATCTACAACAGACATCTACAATATATCTTACAGCCTTTAAGATTTTTTGCCTTTTTCGAGCCCGTAATCCAGTCATTTTCATGAGATTTTCTCAATCGGGCCGACTTTCAGCTTGATCGTGCGTCGTTTAGTGTACAGGGGGTAATTAAGAGCGATCAGCCGCTCAAGACCACATCCCAATCAGGAAGCTTAAGATCGGGAGAAAATCAAACATGATTGAAAATCAGTCAGCCCTCATAAGGGTGTACATCGCTCAGTGCGCAGTGCAAACATGGATTCTTTTTCTTCCTCTCAGACGAAAACACAGAAGTGTAAGTATGGTGGGGCTGCGAGTGAAATGGAGTTATTTTTTTAAAATTGCCAGACCGTTGTAGCCATGTTTGCTCAGCCATGTCTTTGCCCAAATATGTCATCGGCTTTTCCTTTTAGGGCTTTCAGCACACAAAATTGCACAAATTGCAAAGGCAGCGCATTTCGCTCTAGATAGCTTTATATCTAACAGGAGTCTGAGTAGCGCCATTTCACTGCGGAGATGAGTCCTGCGTGGTTTTTAGACGTACAGTCTAAGCAGGTAGAACCCATCAGAGCATTGAGGCACACAGTGAGAGAACAATCATCGTGAGTGGTGAACTTTTAAACCCTGTGGTGAGCTATAGCTCACACTGTACAAAAATCATACAGTGTATGCTTTAAACACCAAGTCTGTCTTGATAGAAGGCCTCTCACACTCAACCTGGTTCCGATCAAGGTTTCTTCCTGTTAAAAGGGAGTTTTTCCTCTCCACTGTCACTGCATCCATGCAAGGGATTGCTGTAGTCAATGACACATGCAAGTGAAAGTCGGTTGTCTCCACTTGGTCATTCAGGATGAGACTCTTCTGCAAGTCAGTGACTAGATGCAACCACCTAGTTTTCCTGGTGGTTGCATCTAATCACTCCTCTTTCTAAATAGGAGAACTTCCACCATCATAGGCTCACTTGTGCTTTTTGTCCCACTGTAAATATTGTGGCTCCAGCCTTACTTTTTTGTTGCAGCTCTTCCAGAGTTGTGACACAATGCAGTCCTGCACAGTCCAGGCAGGTTGAAAAGTTATAAAGAAAAGTCAGAAATCAGAAGTTCCCACTTCTGATGCTTGTTTCATTTCATCATCACCCATTCTTTACCAACACTAAAAAGATAACACATTTTAGAAATGGACACCCATTCAAACTATTAATTTTCAAACACTAGGCTCGCTCTTCTTTTGTGTAACTGCTCTTCTCTTCATCACTTCCATCTCCATCACCAGCTGCATGGCAACTGATAAATCAAGCTGCTCCATCTCTAGGCTGCAAAAGCTTTTTCTGTTTAACAAGTTTCTAACAGCTTCCTTTGAATCAAATAATACAGGTTAAGACAAACACGTGACATCTTGCATTAATTGGAACTAATTGAACAAGCATTATACAATCATGGTTGTTGTTTACTTTCCTCATCTCATTGCATCAACAGCTTGTCATCTGATCACCCAACGCTGTACGATATTGGTGCAAATGAGCTCGTTCCAGCTGTGTATGAGCAAATAGGAATTAAGAAGTCCAAATTGTGTTTTGCTGTGCTACTCTTCCAGAAAGTTCCTCTAATTAGGTTCATCTAGGTGATTAATAAATCAAAGGGGTGAAAAAAAAAAAAAAAGTTAAAAAGGTCCCCCGTGTTGGATTTCTCAGATCTGAAATGAATAAATAATGAAATACTGTATGAGACAGACAGAGCAATTATTAGCTTTTCTTAAACATCGTTTAAAAACCAAACAGACTTTACATAATGCATGGGACTGATTTCAACGGAGGATATAAAAGCGAGGAAACGCCTCACCAGTGCAACCCTTAAACTGACTGTTTTTGTCGTGGGGAAATCATATTTAAATGTCAAATCAGTCTGGCTTAAACATGTATATAAATGTATTCTTTATCAGACAGTATTGTCCCAAAATTGAGAAAATTTCTATAAAAAAAAAAAAATCCTGTCTTAAAATCTGTATTGTGTTTTGTTTTTCTCATTATCTTATCCAGGCCAGTTAGTTATACGTCAGCCTGTACACCTAAATTCAGCCAATCATATATCAACAGTCATCTGTCAATCAAATTTTTTCGGTCATAGAATCTTGATTCATATGTCGCAGCAAATATACGCAACAGTTGAAATAAGAAATAAGAATCATTTCCTTTCCCATTGAGTTCCGTCCCAGTGTTCACAGGGATGGACGTCTGTGTCTTCAGCAGGCGTAGAGCTAACAGAACTGGCAGCGTTTCGAGGCAAGGGCTCAAACATGTACGGCTGTAAGCCTTCTACACCAAACCAAGCTTCTGATGCCCTGGCGTCCTCTTCCACAACATCTTAGTCCCCGCTTTCCTCCTCTAAATAAAAATGGCAGAGGAGACTCATCATGACCTCTGACACTAAACTCTCCTCCTCTTGCATCTTTCTACTGTCCATAGCGTTCCTTGACAGTGTCGTTTCTAAGTCACCAATTTAGTGCTACTTGGTCCCAATGGAATTTCCCATTGGGAACCTACTAGCACTAAGTTGCTAATTGGTTAGTAAGATGCTTCGAAGAAACCAACTACAATCAATCTTGCTTACGAACTTTCCGCCACAACAATCATCACATTCACTTTCTTCACTCGTGTAAAGTCGTGCCCCACTCACGAGAATACAGGAATGCAACGGTTGGAACAGCTGTTTCCCTAGGACTGTAAAGGAAATATGAAAAGAAAAAGGTTAAAAGTAGCAAAAGAAATCCCCTGAATATAGTAAAAAAAAATCAGATAACAACAAAGCACCTTATTATCCCATGAAAATCCACCACCTGAGTGTGTCTTAAAGGAATGTCCCGTGATGGAACAATAGAAATTGCTGCATAGTTGAAGTGGAAAGAGAATAATACATTTAAAACCACTGAGAAGACGTGATATGTCAGTTTAAATATTAAAAAAATCCTTGATACACCTTGGTTTTTGTTTTGAGTTGAACTGGGCTATTCTGACATATTGGTTATTCATTGATCTAAACCACTCAAAATTAGCTCTTCCTTCATATGTAGGTTTGTAGTGCAAACCTTTGCCAGCCTCTCTGAATTCTTTCAGCCTCTCACAGCTTTTCTTCATTGATTCTCTTGTATTGTCATAAGGCTCTGAACGTAGGTCCCAGAATTCAGACAAGACAGAAAGTGATAACTTAAAAGGCGTTTATTGAAAACTGCATGTGGCTGCTTGTCAGCTGAGGCGGTCTCCATGGAAACGCTGCAGGGACGGAGACTCAGTTCAGTGTTTTCATAACTCAAACAGGGAACGAAATTAAGCATGATAGTTACCAACCTGGTAAAGTTCAGTCTGAGCCTAGACGAAGGGGTGAAGACCAGAGGAGTGGAACTCCTTATCTTGAAACTGAGCCGGTACCAGAGATCCAGAAGAGAAGAGGAGCAGCGACCGGCAGCAGCCAGAGCAGGGGAACCGATGGATCCAAGGGGGTAATCCAAGCCGAGGTCAGAAGACGCGTCCAAGGTTGGCAACAGGCGAAATCCAGGTAATAGTCCTGAAACACAGGACAGGCAAAGCAGAGAAGAACAGGGGCGGCAGAAACAGGTCAGCATCAGGCAGAACCAAACACATACAGAGACACTAGAATTAGTCCCGCTACGAGATCAAATAGTCTGGCACCAAAGGCTAGGAAACGGTGGCATAAATAGTAGCAGGAACAGGTGGATCTGATGAGAGATAATGAGCCTGGAGCAAAACAGATAAGTGAAAAAGGGGTAAAGGCCAGCATATGGTGCCAAGATGACAGTATTTTGTTCCATCAGTCCTGTTATCTACAGCTGCCAGCTTTTCTGGGCTCGCTGCAGACAAACAGAAATCGCCAAAGCATGATACTGCCACCACCATGTTTTACATTTTGGGCAAGGGTATTTTTAACATATGGCTTATGGAAAACAGCAAACAAGCTTTATTACTTTTCTGCCCCTCTTCCATAAAGGCATTTCTTCCATTTTATGTTTTCTTAATATATAGTTATCTTTTAATGGTTTTATCACCTTACTACAGATTTTTGTTATGTAAGCACTTTAACTTGTCTTGACCTATAATGTGTTGTATAAATGAACTTGCCTTGCCTCCTCCTGTCAGTTTAGTTGAACGGGCATGTTTTGGTACTTTTGGAGTTAGACTATATTCTTTTGACTGAACTGTGCTCTGAAAGACATACAAACTAAATTTTGGGTATATCATTACATTTCCTAAGGTGGGTAACGCGTTACAATCGGAGCTGTCGGTTTCAAAAAAAATCTTTTTACAAGACTTGTTTGAGAAGACGGTTTTAAAACCAACAGGAGAAGTTTTTAAATTGACTACAGTAATCAGTTCAACAATTTCTAAGTGGCCATAATCAATTAAAGTAATTAATGTTATTGAAATAGTAGGAAGTACTGTCACGTTTCATTTTATGGAAATGTGACCTTTTTAGGTAAACTTTATGTGGCTGTACTTTACTCAGTAGCTAATAAACGAAGCATAGAAAGAGAGCTTGTGTCATGTTGTGTAAAGGTTTTTGTTGTTCAATTATTACGCTGCTGAAGATTCCCAGTCATTCAGCTCATAGTCATTCAAAAAAAGAAAATGAAAAACAATCCACTGGACTTTGTTTCCAAGTTTGAAGATGTTTTGCTTCCCATCCAAGAATTGAATTGAAGCTTCTTGGACGGGAAGCGAAACGTCTTTAAACTTGGAAACAAAGTCCAGTGGATTGTTTTTCATTTTGTTTTTTTGGGGGGGGATTGTTCAATTATTCTATATCATGACATTTTTGTAATTCAGCTATTCAAATTATGGTGTACCTTTTTTTGAAATGCCCTTTCCTAATCAGTAAATTCTTAGATGTAATATTCTGAAGAAACATATTAGTTTATTACAAAGGTAACTTCTAATGTAAGATATATTACGTTTTGGAACTTCCTTAACATTGCAACGATTAGTCCTCCAACTCATTCTTCTTTGATGCTCCGCCACATTGCTGTCACCGCCCAAACACGAAACATATCGAAGATGGAGAACATGGGATTGCATTTGTGGCAAGGTTAAAAGGGCTCTGGCTGTTTTCGACCCCCAGACTCCTGGGAGAAAGTCATGCGCTCTGACCATTCGGCCATAGGGGTATCCATTGGCCAAGTAGCCAAGCAGCATCATCAGTCGGAGGCATAGTGACAGGACCCTACACTGTCACACATGCACACACAACTTCATAATGAACTGGATCTCTCTGAATTCAACCCCTGTGACCTGTCATCCCACTGTGGAGGTGATGCCAATAAGGAAACCAAACACCATCACTAAGCCGACTCCGTCTGCCCTCTGCTTCTATGAGTGTGTGCATGATGACAGTTCTGGGATTTAGTGAGCTGTGGGTGCGAGAAATGAGCTGAGTGGTGAACTTTGAGCTGCGGATGCATGTGTCAGTACATGCCTGCGCTTGTTGGAGTTCGACATGAGAGGTGATAGGGGTTTGATATTACAACTAAGCTTTCAGTTTTTTATCTTTCAAAGTAGCTGCGGTCCTACACATCCAGCACCCCCATCACCAGCATAGCGCCAATTATTTTCCACTCTAACAACGTGAGAGTGGGGCTCATACAGAGCGTACAGCAGAGGAGCAGGCATGTCGAAACCCCACACCACCACCACCGCCGCCCTCAGCCAATGAGACATTAAGTTTTCTGCACAGCAGCAAGATGTCCTCGAAAAGCAGGAATCTGTTGTTCTCCTTTCAAAAGCTGTATTGCTCCTTTTTTTCCCGTGATGTGATTAAAGTAATGCAAAGATGATGTTATAGAAAACACAGTGATATTAAATGATTAATCGCTCATGCTGGCCTTCAAGGATAAAAAAGGCACGTTGAACAAATGTGTCACATGCTGTCTGCCTGCAAGATACTAGGAAATCACAGACTGGAAATGCAGTGTGACCACATGCTAATGGATAACAACTTCTGTTGTCTAGCCTAATGACTCAGACGGGCTGCAGTTTTTAAAGCTAATCCTGAGAGGATGTACTGAGAGCATTATGTATATTCAGGCATCTCGTTTTGGAGCTCTTTGCATTTTTTCCTGCATTGTTAAGCTGTAGTGTAGAAGGAATCTCTTGTACTTGTTGAAATGTTAATTATCCTAAAATATTAAACATTCAATCCTTTTTTCCTAGGACCCCTTTGATGGTAATCCAATGTCAGGTTGCTTTTCATATAATAATAATTCCACAATTTCTTTTATAAAAGAACCAGCAACCATGTTGCCTCTCTAGTGTTTCTTTAGGAGAAAAACAATCTAATCAAATCTCTTTGACAGATCATACAATGCATAAACAGCTTTTGAAATATCTCTTTTAAATACTTCATGTTAAAACCCTGTTTCTATATTACAATCAAGTTTTCATGAGTGTGGTTTAATATTCTCTTTTCAAAAGTTGTGTTTTCATTATATGTAAAAGGAAAATAATTAGAATTAAAGGAATAAAAGGCTTGAAAACAACAGACTAAATGTAATTAATCCATAATATAAGTTTCACTTGGTAAAATTCATTTCTGAAATGAATTATATTTTTGTCTTGCCTGATATGAATAAACATTTATTTAGATGGTAAGATTCATAAATGATTAACTGTAAATCTTTTGACCCCATTGTGCAGAGTTAAACTAGGTCTTGATACTCTGAGCTTATGAAAGTACTGAGTCTAAATAATATTCAATGAAATTGTTCTAAAAAGTAAACTCCACAAATAAACATATGGCACATCACTGAAAGCAGCATTACTCAATCGTGTCTAGCCATTCGAATGTCTTGCATGCATAAATTATAAATAACTAATCTCGGCATGCAGTATGCTTTAAACACAGAGAAGGCATGCCCTAATATTGATTAAACAGGCTGATAACTACCTGAATTCACTCAGAAACAACAGAAATGTAATTCTCAGATGGTTAGTACAGCCCTGATACATACATCACTTTCATGAACTGACTAACTAACCTAAATGTATTTTATTATATGAAAAATTACCATCATGATCTCTAATCATGTTTTAATAAATTATTTCTAACCTCTTTTAATCCCTTTTTAATATGGATTCTAGTTTAAATACAGGTCTTTTTAAAATTTCTATTTTTGTCCATCTTAATGTAATTATCAGAATGTATCTAACCAATCTTTTGAATACCAAAAGATCTCTATAGAAAATATACATCATAGTTTAAAACCAAAAATAGCCATATGTTGAACACAGGCTTTATTAAAAGTCAAATAATCAACAAACATGTGCTATGTAGCTTAGCCTGAGGCTCAACTATTTGCATGTTTGGCTCAACAGTTCAGTTTAACTCGGGCTCCTTATTACATGCCTCTTTTAACCTGCTTTAAAATAGGTTACAGCCATAAAGTCATGCTTTTACTGAGTGTTTGTGTATATCTCAGTTATTAGGTTCTTTCTCTTAAATCACAAACAAAGAAAAAAGTTTGCGGCCCCAACTCCGTGACAAGTCCGCCATTTCCACCACATTAACCATCTGCACAAATGCCTAAATGTGTTGGGATCCAGAGGCTTGCCCACCAGAGGGCGCCGAGGATCCCTTCCTGAGGGCTTGTGCTTCCTGTTGGGATCCGGAGGCTTGCCCACCTGAGGGCGCCGAGGATCCCTTCCTGAGGGCTTGTGCTCACCTGCAACACCTGTCTTCCATCTGCTCATCAAGAGGACTCCTACTTAAGGAGGAGGAGACTGACACTCCNAAAAAAAAAATGCATTATGAAAATCCGCGAAATAGCGAATCCGCGATAAGTGAACCGCGAAGTGGCGAGGGATCACTGTATCTCACTTATTAGGTACTTTCTCTTAAATCACAAACAAAGAAAAAAGTTTGCCGCCCCAACTCCGTGACAAGTCCACCATTTCCACCACATTAACCATCTGCACAAATGCCTAAATGTGTTGGGATCCAGAGGCTTGCCCACCAGAGTGCGCCGAGGATCCCTTCCTGAGGGCTTGTGCTTCCTGTTGGGATCCGGAGGCTTGACCACCTGAGGGCGTCGAGGATCTCTTCCTGAGGGCTTGTGCTCACCTGCAACACCTGTCTTCCATCTGCTCATCAAGAGGACTCCTACTTAAGGAGGAGGAGACTGACACTCCAGCGCCAGAGTGTTTGCCAGTAATGGTTAGCAGAATCTGAGCCAGCCTGCCTGATCTAAGACCCTGTCTTTTGTGAAACCTGTCTGACCCAGTTTATCCCTGTCTCTCAGATCCAGACTCGCCTGAAAACCAGAAGAACTCTGGAGAGAGAAACCACGGCTTGGAATCTGCCTGCCTGCACTAAGTCTGAGTCTCTGCCTCTGCCCATGCCTGGATTCTGCCTGCCAGCACTCAGTCTCAGTCTCTGCCTCAGCCCAGCCGAAAAGCCTCTGGACTCTCAAGGTTCTCCCCCTGCATATCTTCACTCAGCCAGAAACCTGCCTGCCTGCATTCTGTCTCCATCTCAGCCTAGCCCTCAGTCCTCAGCCCACTGCCTGCCAATAAGCCTCTGGACTCACAGGGTTCCCACCCCCTGCAGATCAGAATCCTCTTCTGTACAGTCAAGTTCCTCCTGTGACCAGGCCGCTGAACCCAGAACCCTTGAATTTTCACCATTGTACATATTTAAATAAATCACTAACTTTCCCCCGGTTTTCAGTGAGTGTTTCTGCATTTTGGGTTAGACAGCTAAACCCCATCATGACAAAATGTGTGATTTCACCAGTTAGCTTACCTCTGGTTTGCATTTGAGATACTACTATTGATAATTACCATGAATATATCATTAATCAACCATCTTACCTGTGAAAAAAAACATACAACAGGTTATAAGAGCTCCTCAGTGGGTTCACTATAAACTACCAATCAAAAAATGGCCAACTTCTTCTGTAGGCCGGAGCATCCGCAACTGATCCCAAAGCAAAAAGTAGTATACTTGAAGTAAATTCTATTAAGAATACTAAAGTATAAGTTTAGAAAGTATACCGAACAATGTACTTTTAGTGTACTTGAAGTATTACTAAAGTAATCTTTCTTCAAACTAAATTGGGACATTTTTAAGTTAACAATAGTATAGTCAAGTACACTTGACTATACTATTGTTAAGTATATAAAATATAGTTTAGAATAAGTAAACTCTTAGTGCACTGCCTGATTTTAAGTATGAAATTATGGCACTTTTAGTATACTTGAATAAACTACTTTTTGCAAAGGGATATACACTGTACTGAGCACCCTCTGCTGGCAAAATCCATATTGTACCATTAACTGATATAATAGATTCTTACTGTAGTTTATGTGAAGGAAAATTACCATAGAAATTTACAATAAAATGGGGGCAAGTAATTTAATGCAAATCTTTCTTTCATAGTGCCATATTTATGCCAGCATTGGTGTCTCTGGGTACCCTAGGTCCTCCAGAAAATCCAGGAGCTAGGGCCATCAGAACCTTCCCCTGAGCTTCTGCCTGGGACCCCAAAGTATCCTGTTTTGGGGACAAATCCTCCAGACAAAGTAAGGAGAGATCACGTTCTGAAATTCAATTCAATTTTAATTCAATTTATTTATATAGCGCCAATTCACAACACATACCATTCCAAGGCACTTCACAGTTCACTAGATCATCCAGTCAAATTGATTCAAAGTTTTCTATCTAAGGAAAACCAGTTGATTGCATCGACTCATTGACTCGAAGGCAATCCCTCACACTAAGCATGCTTGTAGCGAAAGTGGAGAGGAAAAACTCCCTTTAAACAGGAAGAAACCTCCAGCAGAACCAGACTCAGTGTGAGCGGCCATCTTCCGAGGTCGACTGGGGTTCAAGGAGACAGAAGCAGACATACAAAAAGCAACTGTAAAAGGCGGCCCTGTGAAGGAAAACGACAGAAATTCAGAGAGGAGCATCGGAAAATCAGAGTAAGAAAACAGAGCATCAGATCCAGGTAGAGGCTGCCAGCTGTGCCATCCTCTGGAGCTTAAGAACTACAGCAGAAGATTGGAGGACAATGGTAAATCAGAGCAGTGCATAGGGAAGAGAAAGTTGCACAGCAGGAAGAGGCAGCATCCAGCCGAAGCTACGTAGCTTTCAGGGCCTTTGGCAGCAGATTGGAGGATGACAGCAGGAGATTGGAGCAGACCGCATTGCAGAGTACCAGAGAGGGGGAGAGGCTGCCGCTGGCCAGGGTCTGCGCTGGAGCTAAGGATCGATGATGAATAATCAACACTTTACCAGTCGTTCAAAGGCTTTAATAAAACCGCTTTTTAAAGCCATCTAAAAATCTCTTAAGAGCATCCACTACTTCATACATAGTCAAAATTATTCTCTCTATCGTACATTTAGATTGAAAACAAATCTGTCTCTGCAGCACTTCTTCA
>NW_015150891.1:91877-92717 GCF_000732505.1 Cyprinodon variegatus
TAGATGTCGCTGAAAATTACACACTGTAGCTTTAAGACTTTTACATGTTTTCAAGGAATTTCAAGGTAGCTTGGAATTAATGGGAATGACACACTGTTGTAAAAGCTGGCCTAATTTTTACAATAGTAGTGTTTAGAAAATGGGCACATCGATGAGAACTAGCATTTAAGGGAGAAATGTCAACAAACAATGTGCTATATACATGCAGAGCCATACTTTTAGACTTTCTCCACATTGACAGTTCACAGTGACCTTCTGTTTTCAGCTGGAGAAAAAGGAACCCTGAGCTGAACCTACTTTGTGCTTCCTGACCAGGAGCAAATGTCACATTGACAAAGTTTGCTACTTTTAGCGGTGGAGCAGCATTTATCTTCTTAAGAGCCTGACATTTCCCTCAGGAATCAATGGGAAATATAAAAAGAAATCCAAGAGGGTGAATAATGGACGTAAAGCCTTTTTTCTGGCCAATGACACAAGTACCCTCATTTTAAGGTTAGACAGACGTATGCTGATATATTGTAAACAAAGGTTTAGGGATAATGATAAAATACAGAAAACAGTTTTAACTTTATACAGTTTTGCTCAAAAAATTACAGCAAGTTAAACTTTAATTTGTAGGTACAAAGTTATGAAGTCAAATTTGCTCATTTTAACCAATGTAAATATTGATACAACCTGTTAAGACTCACACAGATGACATGCAACAATTAGGGAGTTTTATTGAAATGTGAAATAAAGCCTTTACATCCATCCATCCATCATCCCTCCCTCCTTCCTTCCATCCATCTATCCATCCATCCTCCATTCCTCCTCTCCCCTCCTCCTTCCATCCATCCTTCC
>NW_015150891.1:93987-95327 GCF_000732505.1 Cyprinodon variegatus
TCCATCCATCCATCCATCCATCCATCCATCCATCCATCCATCCATCCATCCATCCATCCATCCATCCATCCAAAAACATAGACTGAGAACTCTTAACAATTAAATTAAGTTAAAGTTAAAGTTAAAATAAATTAAATTAAGAGTCACATACAAGCCGACAGTCTTATAGGTCACGTGTCATTTGTTTCCTTTCACTGCCATAAGGCTGATCCTCAGTGCATCGCTGGTTACATCTACAATAAGAATCGGATTTCATAGCAACTTCCAGCCCTATGGGGACACAAGAAAAGCTGGTAATGAAGAAAAAGAAGAAAGCGGCACACATACACACGGCACCTACGGAAGCCTGCAGCTCCAAAAGAAAGCGCAATCAGAGGTGATACATTGGCAAATGTCAAACAAGGATTAATGGATTAATAACAGTGTTAAGTATCCTCAGAGTATTGTCTGTGCTGAAGTTTCCTATTTTTACCAGGCGTGCCTCTGTCCTTTCGCTTCTTCACTCCACTAATAGGGAGTGTGAAGGGTGCTGGGGACGTTAAGAACCAATCTCACAGACAAAAAACTCCTGGCAGAATTTAATCTCTCTGTCCTCTTTCTGTCTCTGTCTGACAGCAGTGCTCCCAAGATTTTCACTCTGTGGGTGTGTGTGTGTAAGATGGTAGGTTGTTCTTCAGTCGGGGTTATTGGGGCTTCCATTAAAACACAGTCAGCGTAATCAGCAGAGAATCATGCTTGCTTCGGGCAAGAATTCTCTGTAAGCCTTTTTTAGGTTTGTCGAAGTATATAAATGTGGGTGGGTGTGTGTTTGTCTGGCCATGTGTGTTTTTTTTGTTTGTTTGTTGCATCTAAATGTGTGTAGAGGTTGTGTGTGTGCAGAGACACAAAAAAATCTGTTTCTCAAAATTAGGATTTTAACAGAGTAGATCTAAGCTGAGTCCTCTTAAAATAGCACTTTGTTTAGGCCAATTAAAATATCCCAGCGCTAATGCTCCAGCTTTTGTAAACCATTATCCGAAAAACACCTCACCGACGCACAATGGACTAAGTGCATGGGCGGTCAGTGTTAAAGTGGCAATCGTCAGTTGAAGTGTCTTTTTTATGTGCAGTGCATCAGATTTAGTTTTATAGACTCCTCGCAGCTCTAGAAGGTGTTTTTCTCACAGCTGAGGAATGTTAGTCTCTGAAGATAAATTCTTGAGCCTTCCTCCTTTATTCCTTAAAATAAGATGCACTAGTGCTTTTAAGTTATATTTTGTAAATACACTGGAAAAAATGAAATCTATATAAGTTATTTTATCTTAAAATAAGTGCATTTGTTCTTGAACTGAGGAGGTAAG
>NW_015150891.1:95739-98445 GCF_000732505.1 Cyprinodon variegatus
TCATCAAAACATATTTAGTCCATTAGTATGAAGTCAAAATTCAGCCAAATGTGCACACATGTAAAAATACTCATACAAGCAGTTTTTTCTTAAAACACATGCATGTAAACTACTCTCTATGCACATTTAGTATGTTTATACACTCATTCTGTGGTCTTGTGTCCGTGATTTCCTTTTTGTGCACAAGCCAAATTCAAACATGTGTTTGGGGCCTCTGTGTTTGGGTCCAAAACTAATAGAAAAAAAAGCAAAAAACGGTGATACTAACAGACTTTGTTAAATTTTACCTTTTAATTTGTTGGCATTACTACCAGTATAACTAGAAAAGCACCCTGAGAGCACAGAGCTCCGCCAAACTCTCACATAATCTGGATCATTACCAAATTTTTATGGCTTGATCCTTGGCATGCAGCGCACCTCTGGTAAAAATTTCATTAAAATCAGTTCAGGACTGATGAAGTAATCCTGCTAACAAACAAACAAACACGAGCAGAAAACATAACCTCAGCAGTGAAGGTAATAAGAGATCAACACAATCTTACCTCTTCTTCAAAAGACTCTTGGAACTCTCCTCCTCTATCATATATGGAGAGCAAATAATGGTGTTGATGAAGCCTAGAAGATCTGCCCAAGACCTTGCAAAGTCCATCTATGTTCCTGCTGACTTTTTAATTTTTATTTATAATCATGAAGGACAGAGCTGGTACTGGAGTTTGAAGGAAAAACTTTCAGTTACACAAAGTTTTAACTGTCTTTTCTTCAGCCTCAGGAGCTGTTATTACCACAGAAAAGAGACAATAAACCTCTACCCATTTTCTGACATCATAGGTAAGAAAGATCTCTGCTTATGATGATTTAAGGTCAGTCTGTGCAATGAATCCCAGATTAAGAGAAATCCTATTTGTATTCAGCAACATGTTACTCAATGGAAATAAGGATCCACACCACAGTCACTGAAGCCATATGCCCATAATAATTACCTGAGAAGTCCATTAAGACAAAAAAAGAGAAAAAAACAGAGTCATGTCTTTTGCATACCTAATGCTTTGAGAAGATGGATAACTGTGGAAGAATGATATGCTGTATTTCGGGGAGCTGGCACCGGTCTATAACTCAGCTCCTTCCACTCATCCACAGGGAAATTAACTGTGGCGGAGCAGCATTACATGAATTACTAAAGTAATCCTGTACTGACACTGCTCTAATCTTCACAGGAATATATGGGATCAAATCACTGCGGGCTTATTTCACTGGATATGTAAAAATACAATGCAGGTGGTCTGAGAAATTGACAATGGAATAAAACTCAGTGACACTGAAGGGCATAGCGTTAGGATTGTGGGGCCATTAATCTAAGTTAATACAGTCTTTCTGCTCCTCTGTGAGAGTGTAGTGGTGCACTATTTGCATATCTCCTCAAAGTATCTGTGTTAAAGATGTCTAAAGCAGAAACACTAAAGCTGCTGGTTGAATTGCCTCCTCAACCTAAACACCTGAGCTTAGGCTGTGGGAGGAAATGTTGAGAAAGCTCTGTGACAAACTGGATCAGAAATTGTTACCCTGTTCATTGGTATAAAGAAGGAACTGAAAGGAGCCTTTTCTTTCTTCATAGACCTCATTTCATAATATGCATAACTTAACTGAAACTTTCCAAGTAATGGAAAAAAAAAAACCCGGGAAGGTCAATTTGCAGCATAATAATGTTAGTAATTGTGAGTAGAATTATGACTTAGGTCCAACCAGAGCATGTGAGCGAGCAGTGGAGCGATGATTTCACTCTGCTCAAGTTCCCTCCGATGCGCTCACAATGTCAATAAAAAATGTTGGATTATAAAATTTGTAAAATAAAATGTATTCAATTAAAGTGTGATTTTTTTCAACATGTTTTTGAATTTAAAAAACAGTTACAGGCCAACAGTTTTTAATCCTTAAAAAATTTTACTTAAAGTGATGCTAGTGGTAAGAGCTTCTTTTTTGAAAAATGATCGCATACATGCTATTCATGCTAATTCATGCTATTATATCATTTGCAATGGGATGCAAAGTGACCTTTTCTAATGTAGTCTAGTAAAATAAATAAATTAAATTAGACAAGATTTGGGTTTCTTAAAAGGAGGACACTGCTGGCTGGACCGGACCGGGCACTCGAAGGGTGCGGTCCAGGGCTGGTCCGAACTCGACCCGTTGACGGTATGCTTCCCCCCACCTGCCTTAACGTGCAGACGGGGGGAAGCAAGGGGCCGCCTGTGTGCAGGCTACCATCACCGGTTCGAGTTCGGTCACTCCATCCCCCGCTGGCTCCCTACCCCCGCCTACATGTCCAGGAAAAAAAGGACGTCTTGTCACCCTAATTAAATAGGAAACATGGGGCAACATGAATGGAGCATGTTACATTCACAGCCAGGAAACAGTGCGATAATTTAACACCCAGTTAAATAACAAACAGGGAGCTACACATAGATCGGTCATATATTGATAAAACATCATATATCGATAACACATGTATCAATCACATCGTTAAATCAAACGCGGTGTGTCACAGGGCCCTGTCATAATTACATGAAGGAAAAATGTCAGAAAATGCCTTCTACTTAAAATTTGAGCAAGCATGGAGCGATTTCGCTAACCTGACTCCGCCAGATGGATTTGCTCCGCATATTCATCTGGACACCTTCCATTGAAGTAATTTTGGGAAGGGGCGAAAAT
>NW_015150891.1:99585-105391 GCF_000732505.1 Cyprinodon variegatus
AAATTAACTAATTTAGATCCTCTAAACAGGCTTTTTATGTTGCCTTTGAAGTAATATCTGCTTCCTCTCTGAGTGAACTTTCAGCTAATGTTGTTTTGTAGAACCTATTTCACGTAATTGTAGAAAATCTATTAACAAATTTCCATCAATATCTTCGAAAAAACAGCTTAATTTTGCCCTTGAGTTGATATACATATTTTGTGGTAAAGGCAAGTTTTCTTTACCTGGAAAAACAGAAGTTGTTTCATTCTTTTTTTGAGGTTTTTACGGCACTAGTGGCTTATTTTTTTGTACAATTTGTTGACAGGAAAGGGGGAGCAAGAGAGGGGGAGAGATATGTGGCAAAAGACCACAGGTTGGATTTGCGCCACCGAAGCACGCCCAGTACCTATTTCCTTCTTTACATGCTAGGGATCCTTATACTTGCATATCGGTGTTTAAACTAAGAAAATTGTTTAAGAGTTTGGAAATTGTACTCAAGGAGGGGGAAGTCTTAAGAGGGTCCATAATGTTGTATGACAAATCGCGCTTCTGGGACAATAAAGACTCTTGAACCTCTTGAACCAAAGAGCCACTTGATAGAGCATATACAGTAGTAGCCAGTGGCGGCTGGTGGAGTTTTCTCCTGGGGAGGCTATGAATTGAAAATAGACCTATACCAAAAATTAATCTACATTAGATATTTGTTGTGTCCATTTACCCCCTCTCGGAGGCTGAGGCCTCAAGCAGAGAACCTGCCAATGCCCCTCATGGAACAGGACCAGGGGAGATTGCTCCTTTCAGGCGTTCGCATCGGCGCTCTAGAACAATCTTCCACTTTCCTTGCGCCTACTTGATTCTGTTGATGAACTGAAAACCTATTTATCTAAGGCAAGGCAAGGCAAGGCAAATTTATTTGTAAAGCACAATTCAAAACAAAGACAATGCAAAGTGCTTTACATGATTAAAATATAGGAAAATAAAACAGAATCAAAGCAAGTATCAAAGAAAGCATTTTAATTCCAGTAGATTAAGGTTTTTTTTATGACTTTATTTTATGTCTTTTATGACTGTAAATGTATTTTATTTGTATTTTAATTTTGTGAAGCACTTTGTGTCTGTGAAAGGTGCTATATGAATAAACATTTCTTACTTACTTACTAATCAAACATATACAAAGTTATCACACAAGCATACTTATATGAATGCCAACAACAAAAACATTATAAAAACACTATAAAAACAAAACATAATTTCATGAACATACCTTAAAAAAAGTTCCCAGGTTAATAACAGAGAAGTTATTAATCAGCTTTGAAATTTTCCGAGAATGTGTTTATTTTAGAGTTTATTTTTTGTTTCAAATTAACAAACATCTAGAAAAAGTACTCGATAATATATTATTTTCCATGTGAATTCCAGATTGTTCATTCCTTTTTGCTTTTCCTAAAAAGTGCTTTAAATCAGTCCTACCTGTCGGAGAGTTTGTTTTAAGTCTGTCTGTCCAGACTGTGTCCACGTCAAATCATTCCGCTCACTTTTAAAAAGAATCCCAGGAAAAGTAAAAATGCGTTAGCTGTCCCACAGGCTGAAAGCCACGACTTACGCTGGAACCAACTCCTGCTAAAAATCCGACTGTAGGATTTAGCTTTTTCCTTCGCTCCGTTAAATTTATTTCAGGCTTGTCAGCTCCCAGCTCCTTTACATGGATTTCTTCCACCATCGTCCCTCTCTGGAAAGGGCAACGCAATAAAGATCTCATTGAATTGTGTGAAAGCTGCTCTTCAAGTTCAACTGTCGTCGTCGCCATAATCTCTACCTCACTGCCTGACTGACTACTAGCTACATCACCTATATCACTGTAGCAGGGGCCAATATTCTAGCAGCCCCAAAGCCATTAATTTTTTCGATGCTGATTGGCCAAATATTTAATAATCTTCCCGAGCAACATTATACAATTAGTTATTTCGCTACAATTAAGAGCCGCTTTGAACGATATGTTCTATCGGTGGAAATGCACTGTTGAATGAGAGTGAATTGGTAGAAGTGTTGTTTTAACTAGCAGTTCATATTACATGTAGCCTCATACTTTTAAGTAAAACTTCCATTGATAATACTTTTAAAATCTATATATATATAATATATATATAAATATTATGACTTTTCCCCACCACAACTAGGGAGGGCATCTCTCAAGCACTCCCTATGGGCCCGCCGCCACTAGTAGTAGCCATTCAATATTTCCCCACTTTCCTTGACTGGCCCTTGATTTGGCCTTGGCTGGTCCCCTACAATTCCTTTTTAAACATCAATCTTTGTACTAAAATATTCTTTCTGTCATGATTTGTGGGCATTAAGATCTAAAGAGAAGCACCATCTCCTGGCTAGACCCTGTAGTTCAGTGAAAGGGTGGAGTCAGAGTAAAAAAATCAGTACGCCAAGGAGATGGAGGGGTCCACTTCAGTGGCTGGAAGTTGGAGGAGATTTTGCTGGGAGTTGCAGTAAAGTGGACCGCCATTCGGCTGTCATTTGACTGCGAAGGCCCTTTAAAAAAATCCTGCTAATGTAACACTGTGATCTTATCTCAATATAGTTAAAGCTAAAAGTGCAATCATTGTTAAAGTAAAACTATAAAGATTAAAGATAAATCATCTTTCATCTAAATAAAATTGACTTTTTTTTTCAAACTTTCCACATTCATATAATTAACGCTTTGCTCCCCCGTATCAACACCAATGTAGACTTCTTATCTCTGAGGGAAGGATGACCCTCTTACAGAAAGTAAGGCTGGACCCAGAATGATACAAAAGGTGCAATGGGATTCTTATAAAATATTTCTTTAGCAGTAGTGTTGTCATAACAAAATTTGAAGGGAAGATTATTCGTAAAATCTTGTGAAATTACCGTAGGTCACTTAGTCCCACAATATTACAGTTTCTTTCTGCCTTCATTAAAGACTGATCAATCTCAGTCAATCAATAGCAACAAACTGTTCTCTTCTCAAAGAAAGAGGCGGTCCTTGGCCCCCTGCCTTCCAATTGATGGACATACAGCCTGGGCTAATACCATCAATGGCCTAAGGCGATGGCAGCTAATAGTAAAAGTGTCAATGGAGGAAGTCAAAACGAATGAAAAAGTTTTCTCTGCCAGCTGCAACCAGGATTAAAAGAGTATTTTGAAGTAAAGATGCTGAGAGAGTGGAATGGAGCAGAGAGGCATGCAAGGAGATTATCTCATCTTACCAATGCAGGACTGATGCTGATTCAGGCCCAGACAAGGGGATGGGAGGATTACTGGAAGCTTTTAGAGCATCTCTTGAGAAAGCTCTTGAAAGCAGGTTTTATACAAAACACAGAGCAATATCTAAGTGCTCTTTGTAAAAGTCTTACCAATGCCCTCCTCTTTGTAGCGCTTTGTGCTTCTTCTATCGTCTTGTCTCCCTTTTTGTAGGATCACCGGGGAGGCTTCAAGCAAGGCTCCGTCAAGGACGTTTGCTAATTAAGATTCTCTAAAGCAAACCCAAAGCAGAGGTGAGAAAGCCAAAGGACTCGTGTGAAACAGGTGCAGCGGGGCGCCAGCTAAGCAGTGTTGTTTGTCTCCTCTATGACTGCGCGGCTAATGATGAATGATCTCCTTTCTGTCTAAATGCTTGTTGTCACATCCCTGTCAATGAGGCTGCGACTTACAGTCTTGCAGGAGTAATGGGGTTGGCACAGATCCAGCCCTTTAGCAAACAGCTGAAAGCCTGAGGGAGATAACGGAGATGGAAATGGGTTTAAAATGACAAACGAGTCAACAGCAGAAAACCTTTTTTCCATCTTTTTTCTTTTTGTTTTAATGGGTAATGGACAGATTGGATGAGATTCGTTTGCTCACCTAAAGTAATCCTTTCTAGAACTCTATGCAAATGCTGTTTTGCCTCGGAAAATTATATATTTTTTCTGCAGACAGAGCCAACTGCACACAAAACAATGAGTAACATACGGTTGTCATATATTTTACACCACTTTTTTTATATTGAGGAATGCTGCACCATAATTTCCCACAGCTTTCTGATAATATACTGTACTGTAACCCGGTAATTAATGAATTACTGCCTCTTTTAAGTTTTGTTTTCAAATGGTCACAAAATACACATCATCCCTTGTGAGAATTGAGTTATAGTTTAACAAAGAGTAATCACCTTTTATGGATCAATTTTGACCCTTTTGCTCTGCCTTCACTTTTCTTGGTGGTGGTGTGCCCTTGGGTCACTAGACCAGTGGCTGGATCTTCTATGGCGTATCCGGCTGCCAGTGGAGGCTTCTGGACTGTGGCTGATGGGAAATTCCCAGAGGCTTTCCTTTGCACTTCTATTTCTTGTGTTGTTTGGGCCATTTGGATGCTCTGCTTTCTGATCTCCTCCTTTTCTCTCTCAGTCCCTGAGGGTTAGGCTTTTGGCTTCTCATTAAGCTTTTTTTCATAGAATTCTTATTTGATAATAACGCCTATGGATCCAGAACATTAAAGAAAAATTCATAAGCTCTATATTTAGCTGCAGCTGCTACTAGATGCACCTTGTATTAATACTATATTTGGTAAGCTTATAAAATTATCAGTCCTCCATTTTTATCAAGAGCCTAGAAGGACGAACCTGCATGCTGCTTAATTACATCAGCGCTCCAATTACAGTTTGCTCTGGTGCGAGCCAAGAGAAATAACAAAGACTGCTGCACAGGAGTCGAAAAATATTTAGAAAAAGCTGAGCAAAAGTCAAGTGGCCTTCTGTTGAAGCAATATTTTCAGTTATGTTGTTTTATATGTGCTGGTTTGTTATGTCAAAGATATGAATTGTTAGCCCACTTTGTGGAACGTCATGCAAATCTCTAAAACAGTCCAAATTCAGTCCTACAGGCAGCTATCTTGCATGTTAAAATGGCATTTTATGAAAGAAAACTATTACTAAGAAGAACAGATTATAAAGCTAAGCTAAGCCAAAAGACACAACTAACTTCCTCACAATGTAGTGGAATAGAATGTACAATTTAGTAGAATGCAATACAATACAATAAGTAGAATAAAGTTCATAGGTACCCTCCCACCCAAAAATATACATTTTAAGTAAAGATACTCAAAAAAGTACTTAAGTAGAGTAATCAAGTAAATATACTTTGTTACTTTTTCTACCACTTCTTAAGAGACAAGACACGACGTTGATGACCAGAGATTAGAAATTGACAGGGGCGTCTGAAAAGGGCAAGGCAGAGAGGAGAAAACAGGGAAATAAGGTCAACACAACGATTGCTGGATGGTATACTCAAACATATGGCTATGGCTCACCATATATATATAAATATAAAGTGCTTCCACTGCAGCGATACCAGTAATTAAAGGTACACTATGCAACCGGTGTTGATTTTCCAGTGAGGCTCCCCCCAGAGGGCGAAAGTAAAAGTGCACTGTCGTAAATATGCACAGCTGTTCTCTTTGTTTCTCCGTCAAGCCAGGCGCGGTTGTTTTGAGCTTAGCAGACAGACGAACGCAACGAATGCACACACTGGACGCAGCTGGCGCGACAGAAGCAGCGAGTTTGCATGCAAAGTCAATGGTTGACGCGCGTCAAGGCGCAGCAAAAGGTCCCGTGGTGCGTTTTGAGCAGCAGGCGCAGCGCATCTGAGCAGCTGAAGCAGCGCGTCGGGCACGTTTAATGCTACGTTCGCTTTTATTATCCTGCTGCCTGCAGTTTGGATTATTTAGATGAAAAACACCTACCAGCTGCCGCGGTGAACCGCGAGGAGGCGACCCGGCCAGAGGCTGCTGTTGAATGGGATCCTACTGTTGGCGCACC
>NW_015150891.1:106664-121089 GCF_000732505.1 Cyprinodon variegatus
TTTAGTGGCCAGTGGAGAGAGGGGTATAGACTTTGCATGTTCTCCTTGTTCTTTCAGGGTACTCTGAACTAGGTCCAATAAAGTTCATCTTCAGCCTCTAAATTAACCTCTAACTGAGACTACGACTCTACTGTGGCCATAGAAAGGTATGCAGTTATAGACCGTTGCAAGTTAGAGCATTTTCCTGAAAAAAAGTCGCAAAATCCAAAGTAATAGGGCTTCCAAAGCCTCCGATGATTTGAAAGCGTTCTTTGTTTTGACACCCGTCTTCATCAGTAAAGCATGAATACAAAATGCTATTTAATTATCTGACTTGTGAAGCGGGACAGGACTTTAAATTTCAAATGCAGTATGGTAGGTAGTCCATGACTCGCTGCTGTGATTGTCAGCCTTTGTTGGCAGGTCCAAATTGGCATAAAGTCCATGCAGACTTTTCATCTCTAAATAACACCCTTGAATAAGAACCACTCTGTGATAATGAATAATACCCTGAAGAGGAGGCAAAATAAATTGAGTGAACACACTAGAGCTGCTATCTTACTGCACCTGCTAACAGTGCGGTATACACTTCTCTGAGAAAAGGTAAACAAAAACACATCCAGGAGGTTATGTGTCAGTGTCATCCTCTGTGGGATTCCAGACATAACAGTAACAGCACTAAAAAAGGCGTTTGGGTGGGGGGGTGGGGCGGTACGGGACGGGGGCAATCAGAATAACAACCATGTATTTAAACAGATTATCTTCAGTTCTCTGAGTACATACATAAAGTTTTGCATTTGCAAAAATTGATTGAATTCAGCAGTTTTTGTAAGGAAATTACCTTGAGCACTGTGTGCATTTGATCACAGAATAGGGTCGGATCTTAAAATGGTTCTAAAATGAATGGCTTTTTCTGAGTCACAGACTGAAAAGACATTGAACATCCCATCTGCCCCATGAGCACAGGGAGTCTTTAAGGGAGACCATAAAAAGTAACGAGCTGTCTTAACCTTGATGCCCGCACAAGAGGGGGATACTGTATGCTGCTCTAATGAAGGTGATCCCATACCTTTCCCATCATAGAACTGGAAGACATTACTGCAATTGAACAGAGCCCTCTCTCTTATGGATAAAATTAATTCTCAGCTCTGGTGTTCTAATATGCGGTGGATACTTAAGCGGTCAGATATTTAAAAGGCATGTTCCCTGTTTGTGTGAGAATAAGTCCATACATGCATTATAAGCCAATTCATTGGCCATCTGCTGGCCGACTAGTGGCAACATTGTTGTTTAACTTGCATGTCTGGCCAATCCGCAAATAACTTCTGGCACAAAGCAAATATTTTATATTGGTCTGGTCCTTTTTTCTGGTAAGAATGAGAGCAGTACAGATAAAATAAATACCAACATAATTTTTGGTTTTACAAATTTTTGCAAGTAGAAACTGCAGTCAATGATCTGTCCACTGAAGTGGAAAGCATGCATCAGTGGCTTCGTTTTAGCTTATTTTATTCACCAACTCAGAAACATGTGCCACAATACAATTTATCCTGTTATATCCTGATATATTTTAAAAGATGAGATATTTTGATTTTTATATCAATATAGATCTGGAAAATCTCACGAGCAACTAGAGGTTGAAGGTTTAAGAGTTACACAAAAGTAAGTCAGTGTAAGTCATATTTTCTACATTTAACTTCCATTCTGCCATATTTAAAATCAACACCATTATTGTCTAATTAATTATTATGATATTCGTATTTTGATCCTATACAAAGATCATCTCATGAAATATTGGTATATTTGACAGAATTTACATTTTCCTGCACTGCAGTAAATTTGTCTTCGTGTTTGCCTGTGATGGACTCAAGCGCTCTCCATGGACTGACTGGTAAAGAAAGGGATAAGTCTTCAGGTAACACAGAGTACATGTCAGACTTAATAATACTACTTTAGCGATAGTTTCAAGGTGTTGCTTTATTGTATGTCTCGTACCATGTCTTTCGGTTGTGCTGCTCTTTTTTCATCTTGTTAAGGTGATGAAGCAGACTGAAAATGTTTTGTCATTATCTCCTTTCTATCTCTTCTCTCTTTCATCTTTTCTCTCTCTTTTTCTCTTTTTTTCCTTTTCTTCTTCTGTTTTTCTGCTCTATTTACATTGCAGTGTCCATATAAACTGTAAAACTCCCTGCATAATTATAATAAAGCAATTTATATGCATGAAACAACTTGTGAAAGTAAAATCTGTTGGGCTGTGTTTGGCATCAAGACAATGATTCTTATTGCCACATTGCCAGACAGGACACTGTAAAAAATAAAAAAAATAAATAGAAAAAGAAAGGGATAAGTCAACTGTTTTTGGATAGATAGTTCGATTGTTTGGTTTAAAGTAAGGGTTCTTTTATTTTATAAGCCTGTGCCTTTGCAAGCACGACAGAAAAACCTGCCAGTAAGGTGGTGAAGCTCAAAATAATGCTCTTTACTCATCTTAAAATTAGTAAATTTATCGAGTAAACCAAGGTTTAACACTTAACAACTTTGTTTTTTGTTATGAAAAAAAAAAAATGTAGGTGTAAGCCTATTAATGCATTTTATTCTGATATTAAATCAGACCAAACAATAAGGTCAGTGATTAGATCAGTTAGTATTACCTAAATGTTGTACTTTTGCTAAATGCCAGAAAAACACACTGATTACCGCCTCTTCCTCTTACACACAGCATTGATTCCCTCATCATTTGGTAAATGACCTTGGTCAAACATCCTTTGGTCTCCTTCAACAACCGTCTTACATCTGACTGCTTGAATATTGGCCTTTGTTCCCTTTTTCCTTTTAAGGGAATGTTTTACAAGTAATAATCTACAGGACTGATATCTGAGATTTTTGATGACCAAACCTAATAATCAATTTGTCTCTGTTATGTCACATTGTGACTAATTAAGATGTATGCTTGGGAAGACTAATGTGTGACCGAGCTTTAACCTCCTGTCTGATTGAAACAATAGAATCAAATACACTAATTTGGAGCTTCCAATTCCTCCTACATCATCTTTTTTAGGTCCACAGTAAGGACACTATCTTGGGTAGGAAGCGAACTCTAAACTCCTCTGCTGAATTCAGATAGACTTCAGCCCTCCAGAGATCTCTAACTGACGACTTGTGCAAGTTACACAAAAGTTGCAAATGACTGAAGCCTTTTATTATAAAAAAGAAAATAAACGTATGAAGGGACATACCTTTGCATGTATCAAACACAGTACACGGAAAGCAAGCATTTATTTTTGCTGGTGTCAATACATCAAGAGATCCTACATAGATCCTATGCATCAGATAGAGACATCAGCAGGTCCTTTTGCTAAATAAGCAATGAAAAGAGGCACACAGGCTGCCTTTATGACAGCATTATACAGAGTGGGGTGGAACGATTTAGCCAAAAATGAAAATGGTAATTAATTTAACCAATATTGCAATTGTGGTTTTATTACAATTTCCTTTTGCATTAAACAAAAGCATGTATATTTTTTGTCCAGGATTTCTGTTTTTATTTTCATGACCATGAGTTCATTGTTGCAGGAAAGTTCTTCTTTCTACTTGTATGCATGGATCTGCGTGCTAGCTGGGACTCTTTCTTCCCTTGTCTTAACTATGTTAAATTTATGTGCCCAAAATTGAGTGGCCTTGCAATTTGAACATTCTGTTTTGCTAAATTATGATTATACTGCAAATGCAATTCACTGCCCAGCTCTAATACACATTGCACTAATCATGGTGACCACTCACAAATATACAAGATGTGTCCTTACTAATATGATGCACAGCATTTGGAGAGAGCCTGAGTCTCAAGATGGATAGAAGAATGGAAAACATAGCTGAGATTAAGAGTAAAAGGCTGGAGAAAAACACATTTATATATACAGATTTATTTTAAGTAAAAACTGGTAAACAATTTAATTCTTGTTTATGAATTTGAATATGCCCAGTATTCATCCAAAATGCAAAACAAATCATTTTGAAAATGGGTTTGATGTGGATGCACTGCCATCAGCCAAAACAGAAAATAAAACCTTTTCAGAGTAGGAAGAAGATAAATCCTTTACTTTAGTCCCAAAGAGAATTGATGGAAAATGAACAGAGTACCTGTTCTGGAGGGGAAATTTGTCGTCTGTGTTTAAAGGGCAAATTAAATCAAATATTGACATTGCAAGAAAAGAGACTCCAGGTTTATCTTGGTCGGAGAGTCCGATGTGCAGTCACACAGATTGTCAGCTCCATTCACTTTAATGTGTTATAATTGCTACAGACATCACGTAACCAGATTTTTTAACAAACCTGATACCAAATCAGATCCACTGTGTTTTCTGGGTTAAACTTGCACGGTTCTCTCTCTGGGATAAAAAAAATAAAAATAACCTCAGCATTTTTAGGTCTGTATCCCCTCTATGCAGATGCAAATGAAATTATGTTAACAGCAATACACTGAATGAGAACAAAGCTTATGGTTTGAAGTTCTTTTAATACCATTGTATTTTTCAATGATGTTTCAGGTATATCTCCATTTAAAAGGCTGGTTATAATGCCGCAGCAGTGTGTGCAGTGAGGCTGTCGCAGATATTTTTAAATTACATGTCCAATTTTGATGCGTGGTCTGAGCTATGTTATTCCACACCACAAGGCAAGAGGGACAATCACAAACTAGCAGTGGGTTTAAGATACTGCAGAGGCGGTGAGGAAGTGGGGGCAAGTATGTGCGACATCAGAGGGCCATGAGGGCAAAAAAGAGCGGAGATCCACGTGGAAAAAGGGTCCCAGCGTTCTCACGCACCTCGCTGTAGCTGGTCCAACTTCAAGAGTCGTTTTTTTCCACAATTTCGGTCATACAAGCAAAACAAGCTGGTAAGGTACCAAAGAGTAAGTATAGTGTAGAGCGGATGTAGATTTGACCAATCAGAGGCCTCCTGTCTGCGGCACTGTCTACAGTCACCTACAATTTTGGAGAGGTGCACCAGAGTGTCTGCAGAAGGGGCGGAGGAGTATAAATCAGAAGCTCCCAATTCCATGACACCATCCTAAGCTTTCAGTAGATGTTTAAGGGTGAAATATTTTAGTGTATATGTAATTTTTTTTATTTTTAGAACTATCATCTCTAGGATTCTGGCAGTGAATGAACTTAAAAGTTACCTAAAAGACCAACATCCTGCTGCTTATGAAAACATAAAGCTAGCTTTTTGAACCTTAAATAGAACCACAGCACTGGGCACGATGAGCTGATATAGACAGATGTGGTGCCATCTACAGTATAGCCATTCAAAATTTCCCCACTTTCCTTGTTGGGCCCTTGGCTGGGCCTTGGCTGGTCCCCTACAATTCCTTTTTAAACATAATTCTTTGTACTAAAATATTCTTTCTGACAATTCTTTCTGATTTGTGGATATAAAGATCTAAAGAGAAGCGTCATCTCTTAGTCAGACCTTGTAATTCAGTGAAAGGGTGGAGTCAGAGTAAGAAAATACACTCCAAGGAGAAGGCCAGTGGCTGGAAGTTGAAGGGGACTTTGCTGGAGTTGCAGGGAAGTGGGCTGCCATTCGGCTTGCGTTTGACTGGGAAGGGCCATTTTGAATGGCTGCTACTGTACTAGCAGAATTGCTAAAGTACCAGAAAACCAGATGGTGACCATAGAAACAGCTAGTAATTAAGTCCATACCATCCCAAAGATGCAGTACTGCCTCACAGAGCATAGGGTTTAAAAGAATTGCTAACACAAGTAGCACTAGTAGCTTTTTGTCAATTGTGGACATGCAGAGGGACAGGATTCTGGTCACAGGATGTTGTTATGGTAAACAGACACAGAAAGGCCTTTACTTACCACAGATTGAGCATAAAAAACAAATACTACACCAGAGGGATGCCAGAATTTGTCATAAAAACATTTTAGGTTAGCAGAGTTGAGTTCCTTTATACATATAAAAAATGTAAAATAATGTGTAGCATTAAGATAATTGTAATGATCTAAAGGGAACCTAAAAAAGTACACTTTTGCAGCATCTTATATAAGACTCAGGGGGAGTTTACCATTAGGCAATACTAGGCAGTTGCCTAGGTCTCCAAGTTCTTGGGGGCCCAATAAAACTCCGTTTATATGTATAGTTAATACAATTATTCCTTATTTTGCACATTATTATTTTCCTAAAATCCCATTAGTATGCTTATAATATTAAGCATACAGACAGCAGCAAAACATTTGAAAACAAACAATGCGAGAGCATTGTTGCCAACTTAGCGCTTTTGTTGCTATATTTAGCTAATTTTCAGACCCCTTTTATTTCAAAAAAGTGCCTAGTTGTGAATGTAGTGAGTTTTTTCTGCAACTGGAGACTTTGGCGACAACATATAAAAAGCAGCAAACTCTGCTCTCCAGAGCAAGTAGATTGGTATTTAATCCAAATGAAAAATGGAGAACAGAGAAGCAGATCATGGCTCGTCTACAGTGAAAAGAAGGACTGGGTTATTTACTTTTGCCGTTGCCTTTTTGAAAACACAGGAAGGAACAATCAGCTAAGTGAGCTTAGTGCTTGGAAAAAACCTTTCATTCCTTTTGAGACAGCATGAAAAGTCAGCTGAGTACAAAACAGAAGGGAAAAGAACAAGGAAAGGGACAAGAAGAGAGAGACAAAACATAGAACAAATAATGTATGTAATAATGTATTCTATTAAAATTTCTGTATCTGTATAATGGGTTTGTTTTATGTGTTATCTTTTCAATTCATAGGACCCCATGCCTGTCTTTCCCTGAATCCCAAATGTCCTGAATCTGCTCCTGATCAAACTGAAGAGAAAATAGAATAATGACAAGAACAGTTCAGCTGAAGAAAAACGAATGTTTTAAGCTTTGTGATGGGAAAGAATGGAGAGGAAAGTCAGGGTGGATCATTATTCATAAGTGAAAGGTTAATTTGGTGCTTTTAAAGCTAAAAAATATGTGAATGTCGATTGTGTTGTGGGGACATGATTACAGGCCTGAGGGTATGTGTTTGGGTCAATCTCCACACCAATTTTAATATCTCATTTCTCCTCTCCAGGTCTGTCTGCATCCTTATTTCTAATCTTTACAAAGTATTGATCAGAATCCTACAGAGCAGACAGTAAATCTGAACGCCTTTAAAGCTTCAGCAAAAAAATGAACCCAGTTTGAAATCTTTTGAAGACAAATGATAAGTAGGATAAATAGAAGAATATAGTTTGGTTTCCGTGATTCGGGTAGAAATCTACATTTGACTTCTGTACTTGATACAGAATATTTAACCGTACGTTAGATTAATAATTTATAACAAAGAATTGATTATTGCTGCTGGCTCCCTTGTGTTAATTCCAGCGTTGATGTGATTGGAAATAAGAGCGGTTCCCGGGAGCTGACAAACTGACAGACTGACAGTGAGCAGCAAAATTAAGTTTTAAGTGCTGGGAGTGAATAAATCCAGCCGGGAACCTTCAAATCTTTATAAGACAACTTCAAAGCGAAAACAGCAGCTGAGCCCATTCGCACACACACGCCGGCTGCTCCTCTGTAAATCAGCATTCTGAGCCGATTCTTAATAATTGATGTTTGTCGAGTTGAGCACACATCTACATCCCTTCCAGCCTCTCTCCCTTAAGACATACGCAAAGCAAAATACCCGAATGAAAGCCAAACCAGCCCCTCCACCACCACTACTTTCTGACAGTCGACGAATAGATGCATAGTCATTCAGCTGATTGCATCTGCTTTGTAACAAACATGCAAAGATCCACAAACACACACACTCCTATATATAAAAAAATGAAGAAAACAAAAATAAAGACAATCCAGCAACAGGCAAACATTCAGACATGCAACTGTATGAAGCCTGCCAAACCCATAAATAAACCTGACATTTTCTCTGCCTCTTTTACACACAGCCACCCACAAACACACACAGACTGGGTCGGATGTAGGACCAACAAGTTATATTGGCATACTTATTAGCTTGGATTGTGTTTTTGGGGGATTTCAGTTTCTGGGACAAACAACAACACAAGCCTGGGGAGATAAATGCACGGATCATTCCATTCGAAGTGCTTTGATTTGATATGTTATAAGGATTTCCTTCGAGTTTGAGAAGGCGCCAGCTGCTTTAAAAATAGATGGAAAAAAATTGTATTGACTCCAAACTGGGCTAAAAGGAGCACAGAATCCTGACATGCTAAAAAGATACTCCATTTTAAAGAAGGGAGGAAACCAAAGCAGGAAAAAGATGCATACGAGCAATATGTCAGTCATTTGTCATGTTCATTTAGATAAACAGGAAAGTAAAAAAAATTATTAATATTAATAAAAAATCAGTAGCCAACAAAAAAGACCCAGAAGCATTTAGAAACAACCAAGTTACTTCTCATTTATAATAATGACAAAATAAAATTCTTAATGATTACAATATACCTATACTATATTATACTATATAAATTTTTTCTCTATCCCAGACCTAGGCTGAATATTTTCTAACTCCTTCCTCCATATTCTTCGTCATATCATACAATGAGAGAATTTACTCCAAAAATATAGAATTTCAACGAACCCTTACATCCATCCATCAATTTTCCGTCACGCTTATTCCTGCTGGGATCGCGAGGGGTGCTGGTGCCTATCTCCAGCTGTCAGTGGGTGAGAGGTGGGCTACACCCTGGACAGGTTGCCAGTCTATAGCAGGGAAACACAGAGTCAAATAGGACAAACAACCATTCACACACACACTTACACCTAAGGAGAATGTAGACACACTAATTAACCTAACAGTTATGTTTTGGGACTGTTGGATGAAGCCAGAGAGAACCCATTCATGCACAAGGAGAACATGCAAACTCCATGCATGTTAAGACTCCAGTCTGTGTGGTCTGTGTTTTTGTGTGTTTGTCTTCCTTCCTCCACCAGTCAGCGCCTGGTTCTGATTCTTCTCCTCACACACCTGCTAGGGGTTACCTCGTTAACAGAGTGTTCTTAAGCTGCTGACTGCCACTACCTCGTCGCCAGAGTGTTTGCCAGTTTCGGGTAATCTAGCCAAGCTGAGTTTTGCTGAGTCAAACTGAGTTTTTGTTAACCTGAGTCTTAACATTGTTATTTTGTCTTTGCCTATCGGCAGGAAGTCATCCTGCAAACTGGATTTTTCTGACCTTCTTTCCCTCGAAGGATCAACTGAGCATCAAACTGAGCTGAGGAAACAAACCAAAGGTTTGGATCCACTTTTCCCAGAGGAAATGTTTAAGCTTCACACTGAGCAAGGGATTCATCTGCACAACAGTCCGTTCAAGTACCGCAGGAAATCTGACTGGCAGTCAATCTTTCTCCGTTCATCTTCAAAAAACTTCTCAATAAACCTGTTAAACTTTTTTCTTTGTCTCTGGACTGGTTTATCTGCATGTGGGGTGATAGTGATTTTAAACTAACTGGACTCACATCCTGTCAGATGGTGTGTCCTTCCTAGTAAATCACTGAAACAAAAACATCCTAAGCAACAACAATGTCTTATCTGTTAACAAATATTTCCTAATTATGTGAAATGTATTGATAAGTAGGCTTGTCTGCAACCAGAGGATCAATGTGTTCAAGCTAATTCATGAGCTTATATTCCTGATATACAGTATTAAATTTGTATTTAACATTCTACTGCAATATTTGAACAGGACCTCACAGCAGACGATGCTCACACTGGACTTGAATTATGGAAGCACTGATAAGAAAGAAAGAAACTAAGAAAATGGGCAAATCTAAAGCAGCATAACAGTATCAGATGTTTGAAAATGTGATGTAGAACCTAAACTCTTTATAGGGCACTCAGTGAAATACTTTGCTGATCAAAATGTAAGGCCAATAGTGTTTTTGAAATCCACGACAAGACCTTATAACCTTTGTAACAATGAAAAAATATGGATATTCTGATGGCAAAATTAATGTCAATGTAAAAACAAGAAACGCCAACTTGCCTGAATATATTAGGAAAAATAACAAAAGTTCCTCTATAAGAAATTCATGAAAAGCACTCTGAGAGTGAAAGAAACTTTTTTGTTTTTTGGTAAAACATAACCTTAGAGGCATTAATGCTAATACTGGCACTCAAATCTTTTTAGTAACCTAAATATAATTGTTATTTAGGTGTCACGTTGAGTGGAGGTCTTGAGGACCCAGAGGCAGAGGCAGGGAGGCAGATGTGAGTTCTTGTAATTATAATTGAGTGTTCTCAGGTAACAGAGAACACTCAATTATGCCTCTGTCTGAGGCAAAAGAGGCAGGAATCCAAAAACCCAACTTAAAAATGTAAATAAAACCAGAACGATGGAGACATCAGGGAAAAACATACATGAGAAGCCAGGGAAAGATGAGGAACCAGCACTGAGGAACTGCACAGGGAGAGTATTTATATACTGAACAAAGGCAGGACTAACCAGCTAACAGAACCAAGACCATGACACTAGGTTTATTAACTTTTTAACTTTACTTTTAAATTTTTCTATTAACTTTTTACCTTTTTTCTTGACTTACTAACTTTTTTCAATTTCATTTACAGTAGGCAATATATCATTCAAGGGCTCATCTAATTAGTCAAATGCCAAAATAAGATGTGCAGCCATGTAGCAGTATGTTTGCTGAATGGATGGATATAGATCTTGTGCTTCTAGACCTCACTGAGGGACGGAGGGGGGGGGACTCTATTTGTAAGGGGTATACAAGAGATTAAAAAAAACGCTAACATGCCCTATAAAGGGTTAATTATCTACAGATCAAATTAGGTCATATTTTTTCAACACAAATTTTCACAAAAACTACTGCTCTGCATGATAACCGATAACTCTGGGTTGATGACTCTTCATTCCTCTTCATTCGTTGGGTGCAAGATGCTGCATATGTTCTATTAGTCTGCTGTGGAGAGTGTGATCTCTTCTTCCATCATCTGCTGAGGTAAAACCATTAAAGCAAATTACTTAAAGGAGCTCAACAACTTTATAACCTGTTCTTGGAAGTCCTTTATGAGCTCTGGAGATTATTTTACAAAGAAGACTTTTTTATATAATTAAAGACATTATTGACAACAGTAAGCATCATTTTCATCGTCTGTTATAGACGGCTTCAGAAGATCCTACAATTCATTAGTAAAACATGAGCTATTACATTTAATTTTGCCTTTGGGATCAATATTTTCTAATTGAATTCAATTTATTTAGAACATTGCTATTATGGAGAGGAAATCCAGTCACCAGCAGATTTAGTATTTGCTCTTTGAGGCTGACATAGTTTTGCTGGATCCCTCTGGCCTGCAGCATACCCTGGGGGTGGTTTGCAGCCTGGTGAAATGAAGGATGAAGATCGACTCCCCAAAAAATGGGGGCTTGCCCTCTCCAAGTTGAAGGGGCACATAAAGCCCTAGACAACCACAGCCGCGACAAGATGTGAGTGTCGACATGGGAGAAGTCATATGAGTAAATCTAGGAAAAGTATGCCCGCTCTGAATCAAAAGGAAAAATTAAATATTTTTCCTCTGGGGTTGGTGGGGGTGTGGGTAAAAATAAATAAAGAATAGCAGAGCCATTATTCACATAAAAATTTCATATTTTAGAAAAGAACAGATAACTGGTAACTATCCAGGACAGAAAAAATATATATATTTTGTTTCAGCACAGTTTCAAGATCTGGGCCTACTGGGAAGAGGAGGGATATTGCACAAACAGATTATTGCGCTCAGGGCAGAGGATAAATTATAAATGATTGCACTCGAGAGGTGGGAATAATAAATAAAGGGACCACACACAGTGTCGGATATGTAATTATTGCACTTGAGATGGGCCAGGCCATGTAATAAAACCAGTCATAATGGTTAAAATATATGCAGGCAGCCACCAGTGAAAAGCAAAAAGGTCAGCATGTATTAAGTGTGTATCTACTGTGCCGTATCTCAGGTTGTTTACGACATAGAGATAGGTGTTTTGAAAGCTGATTCTCAGCACGGTTGTAGAAAAGCACCTTACAGACAGGAAGAGGATGAAGACACCAAGGAAGGATGCAGATGTTCATGACTTTGCAGCTGTAGCTATAAGCTATGAGCCAATCATCCTCTGAGTCGTTTTAATGATGCGCTGGAGAGCCTTCCTGCTCTGAGAGGTGCAGCCAGAGTGATGTAGTTAGTGGCGATGCGCTCCATGGCACAGCTGTAAAAGTAGCTCTGCAGCTGTTGCAGGGGTTGTGCTTTCTTCAGGCTCCTCAGGAAATGAAGCCTCTTAGGACCTCTTTGGGCTACGCCTGTCCTGCTGACAGACCAGGTCTTGGCTTATGTGGAGCTTGAGGAGGATGATTTTGTTAACTGCTTCTGTGTTCTGTGAAGATGCTGATTGGATGATAAAAGTTTATCTTGGTCTCTGAAAACAGTTTTTCTTTCTATTTGTGTTGAAAGAAGGTTTTCTCTCCTACTTACAAAACTTCTGAACTTAAATTGCTACTTAACGTTTTTCTCCTCCAAAACTGCTGCTCCATTATTTTTTCCTATCTCCCCGCATATGTTAAAGTTTTAAACAGTGACTATAACCTGAATGTAAACATGACAAAATGAAGAACATTTTGTATAACTTAAATCCTGATACATTGAAATTAAGGGTGTAGAATTCAGCATCTGTCGAGAATCGGTTAATTTCAGTATAATCATCTCGGCTCATAAAGGAATGAAATTTTAAAGTCATAGGGAAGCGGCGGTTCCAACCGTTGCATTTCCATTTTTTTTCTCCCGAGTGGTGCACGTCTTTACACAAGTGAATAAAGTGAATGTGATTGGTCGTTTATCAAGAGGGCAGGATTGTTGTGGTGGAAGGTTCGCAAGCAAGTTTGATTGTAGCCAGTTTCTTTGAAGCATCTTGCCAACCAGTTAGCAACTTAGTGCTAGTAGGTTCCCAATGGGAAATTCCATTGGGACCAAGTAGCACTAAATTGGTGACTTAGAAACGACACTGTCAAGGAACGCTATGGACAGAGGAAACATGCAAGAGGAGGAGAGTTTTGTGTCTGAGGTCATGGATGAGTCTCCTCCATCATACATTATTTAGTTAGAGGATCTAACTCAGACTCAGGGTAAATGTAGAAAATATATACAGAAAGTGAAATGGGGGTAAAATAAGGGGTTCAAAAAGAGAATATGTTGTAAACTTCCTAAAATGTTGAAGATTGACATCCTTCTATTAGTAAAAATATGACAGTTTACTTGCTATTCTTTGCTGGTCTTAGGCTGAAGGGATTGAATGGTCGCTCTATTTTAATGTCTTGGACTGGTGGCCTACATATCTAGGATGTACCTTGCCTCTTCACTAACTTGCTATGTGTATATTTCAAAATAAAATGAATCCTCATTGAAATAAGTTAACAACAAAGGTCTGTGAAGACAATCATGAGACCCAACATTGTAAGCAGACAAAAAAACTATGAGCTCAAATAGGTTTTTCTTCCACTAATCATAAAATTAAAGCCCGCAGCCTTTAATAACCACAGTCTGTCAAGTAATCACACTGTGGACATCTCATCATGGCAAGGGAAAAAAAGCTCACTGTCTTTGAATGTGGTAAGATAGTTGAGCTGCATAAATAAGACCTCTAACAATGTACCATTACTGCTGAGGTTGGATACAGTAAGACAGTAATTTCGCATTTCTTAAAAGATCCTTTAACAAAAAAATTATGTGGTAGACCCAAAGAAATCTCACCAATGCTAAGCCACAGGATCTGAATTGCTGTCAATTAAGACACGGGATGATCCTCTTCCCAAATTAAAAGCATCTGGTGCCCAATAACATAAGATGACAGCTAAAAAGGAAGGGCTTCCTAAACAAAAGAGGCCACAACTCCTTCAACATCAGAAATTTGCCCTTTTGGATATTTATTGCAAGGAAGCTTCAAACATGGGACTCTCACAGGTGGAAGAAGGTTTGATTTTCTGATTAGCAAAAAATGTACTTTGATGGTTGTGATAGCTCCCAATGTTACTGTAATGACAAAGAGATGCCACCTGAGATGTTATTGGTGAGAAACAGTAGAGAGGCCAACATTATGATCGGGGGTGCTTTTACTTTTAATGGAACAGTGGAGTTCAGGTTGTGCAGGAGTTTCAAACAGCAGATGGCTATGTGGAGATGTTGCAGCAAGCGTCCCTCATGACTGAGGGCCCACATCTATGTGGTAATGACTGGTTTCTCAGAAGGACGGTCCTACAACGCACAAGGCCTGTCTAAACATATTTTTATAATATCTCTCTTTTGGACCATCCTGAGTGTTTCCTTGATCCTTATCCAAAGGAGAGCATTATGGGATGGATGGCAAGGACGGTTTAGAGAAATGGACATCATCAATCTACTAGTCTTTTGGAAACACTTGCATCAACACACACACACACCCACACACACACACACAC
>NW_015150891.1:123779-125796 GCF_000732505.1 Cyprinodon variegatus
AAACATTTACATAGTATATAACATGTATCTAAACAGTGTATGAGGAAAGATCCCCTAAGTGCTAAAGGATGAACATAAGTCTATTTACATAAATAGCTATTTGGATTTGTTTTGATTCATTCCTGGTTCCTGTTTTTTAATCGTTTTTACCGGGAACATTTGTAGATGAATTTGTATGTAATGAAAACATCTCTGATGATCATGACATTGAGGATAAATGATAAAACAGAAAAGCAGAGATGATAAAGCAGCCATTGTGGAGCATATGCCAGGCACTTGGTTTCTTCTTTTGCATGCAGATAAATATCAAAAGGCATCTGTCTCCTTTCTTTTACAAGAAATAACAGCATCTCCTCTAAGCTGTTGAAACTCCCTCTAACCAAACACCTCCCATCACATCCATAGCTGTTGTACTGTCAAGCAAATATTCTCACAAGGGTGTTAGTTTCCGCAGGAGGGGATGTTGAAAATTCCTCAAGCTATTTAGAGTCATTTCCTCTGAGGCTTTCTATTGTGCATCAAGCAAGAACTGGGTTGTGGTTTGTGGATTTAGCGTCTCTCGTTTTTCCAAAGCAAGGAATCCATTCAGGTTTACTCAGCCAGATTCTCTCCTGCCATTGCTGAGGGATAAGCTGCTGGTGAAGGAGTAGTAATACGCTTTTGGAGGACAATGTTAACAGGCCTAGTGTGTGTGAGGGTGTAATGGGGTGGACCGCTTGCCTCCTCTGGCATTTTCCAGAGATAAGCATCCTTGTGGCTTACACAGCTAGTGTTAAATGGATAATCTTTGGTTAATTAACAAGCCCGTGCTTCACATTTTCTTTTCCCCTGATCAAGGACGTCTGAGGTTCTTGAGAGCAAAGGAATATTTTATTTAAATTTAAATCCACCTGTGATTTAGTATGAAGGATGGAAGCATATTGCCTCCTCAGCTTTGACTGGAAGTCTTGCATTCCCAAGCGTCCCTGAATCCCCTTCTGCTTGTATAATCAGTCTTTTTTTCAGTCCCTTGCAGCTGTTATTAGTTGCCCTTGTCCTTTACTATTTCAGGAGGGCTCCCATCAACCAAAACACATTTAAAGTAGGATTTCTTTCACCACCACCTCAGCTTTCTACAGTCAGGAATCAGAAATTTTAATCCATCTCCTTTTCCAATCGTATATTTTTTCCTAGACCACAGCCCAGCAGGAAGTCTCCAATCTATAAAGGTCTTTTTAAACTGATAACCTCTTCCAGTTTTCATTTCCCTTAAAAGGTTTATGCTTGTTTTATAAAAGCGTCCTTAAAAATGTGTATGTTTTTTCTCCTCTATCTCCTGTTTCTCTTTCTTTTTTTACTAGACCTTATCTAAAAATACATTTCTGTTCTTTTAAAAACATTAAAACACGTAAACACTTCCCTGACTCCACCCAAAATCTTCCATATGAAGATAAACCTTAATCCCTTTCTGGTTGAGGGATAAATAATTATTGTTCATACACCCACATATTGTCATTATTCTGTATTCACACCGAACACAGTTTTAGCAGCGGTAGCAGTCAGTTTACATGCAAAGTCTATGGTTGACGTGCATCAAAAGGTCCTGCAGCCCATTTTAAACAGTGTTGAGTATGTAACAGTTATGAGTATTTAAGCATTTGAGACGCATCACGTACTTCACGATCAGCCAACGCTTGTGTAATAAAATGAGAATTTTTTCTGATTGATGCGCCAAAACAACCAATCAGAGAGAGGATAGAATATGTATTGATGTCCTAATAGGATATAAGGGAACAGATACGGTTAAGGAGGTCCTCAAACTGGGCTTGGATGAGTTGAAAAAGGTGTGGGAGATGACCAACATTCGTAAAACTCTCCATCTCGGGCGTATCTGGATGGCATCACCAAGGCAGCAGACAGGAGCATTTTCTGGCTTTTTTAAATAAGAAAAGCCAAACCACTCTTTCAATTTTATCCACTATTGAATAACATATGAGTGGGAGAAGGCAGTCCGGAAAGGTCCAGTTTGCAGGAAGGC
>NW_015150891.1:126240-129228 GCF_000732505.1 Cyprinodon variegatus
GAAACACAAAAGACAAGACAAACAGACAAACACAAAAACTGGGATCCTGACATGTGCATCAATAGCATCCTTGTATGACCCCAGCGTGGACAAGCATCAAACATGAAACATGAAGCAGCAGACGTTTCTTTGCTGCACAGATGCGTTCAGTGTGAACACAGCTTTGGTTTCTAGTATACTCCACCATTAAAAGAGTTTCCCCAACCAGGAAGAAAATAGAGGGGGAAACTCCTGAAAACTATCCAGTCACAGGCAGTTTACTTTCTCGAGTTCATTCCCACCTCAAAGTGACCTCAAAGGCCACAGAAACAGATCCTCAAGGGACTAGAAGAGAATCTACATGCGCATATGCACTCATGATTTTCATATAATCGGGGCCTTAATGTATTGAATCTGCACACTTTGGAATTTCAAAATGCACGTTAGGAGTGGTTTATGTCAATTTATTTTAAATATAACAGCTGATATCAGTATTTATTGTGCACATTAACTTTTGGCAGAATTCTGACTTCATTTCATTCAACATCACCTCAACTTTTCCTGCTTCAGAAATCAGCAATTGACTTCCCATCAGCAATCTATCTCACCTTCTAGCTTTTTCTTATTTACTAGATGACCCTAGCAGGTATTTTTGTCTGACCTAACCATTCCTATTCAAACATCTGACCTCTTCAGATACCTCCTTTATCTGCTGCTACAGAGACAACCCTTTAGATGGAGATAAACTGCTATCTGCTCTCTCATCCCAGGGCACCAGAATGAAATTGCTCCTCCAGAGTCATTCCAGTGTAACTCTCTCCTCCTGCGGACCTTTACCTTCATTTTTCTATCAAGTCAATCCCCACATATCTCTCTACCAGAATACCTCCGTCCACAACATGCATTTCTTACTCTTCCTTCATCAATACCCTTCTTCCTGGTACTTTTACCCTCATGTCCTCTGACTGTCCCCCTCTGGCCTACACAGGCGGCCCATCTATTTAAGTATTTCTCTACCCCAATTACAAAGTGACCCTCTCCTGCAAACAGACCCTTACATCTCTGCCTTGTTCTTCTAGCTGACCTGAAAATGTCGGAGCTTCCCCTACCCTTTGCTTCTCCATCCATCCTTTTTATTAAGCTCGGCCTCTCGGCAGCTGAGAATGCCTGATGCTTGATGGCTTGTTAACTCACATCCAGAGCCGACTCTAATTAATTCTGGCATTTCCAAGGGAGTTATTTTGTATTTGCCTCCATGTCCAACCCCCACCACCACTGTTAGCATATTTTCCCTAAGGTAAATTGCAAGGGGGGGAAAAAAAAGTCCTTGAAGTGAACATGAGAAAGAAGACGTTAGTGATGTTGGTATACAAACCTGGGCGATTGGAGCTGACAGGAAGAACTTTGGCCTTGCACTTAAGATGAAGATCAGACGGACTCAAGAGTGTCTCTTCTCCTTAGAGGCATCGGCATTTAAATATTCAGGATAACAGGATTGGACAAAAGCAGGAAATTAGCTCCATGGATGGAGGAAGGCAAAGGAAGGTTTTAGTTCTTCATATGAAAATTTCATTTTTTCTACTAAGAAAATGAAAGTAGGGTTAAAAAAGTCAAACATACCAATAATCCTGTTTGTGTTTTCAACTCATTGTTCTTCACACAAAGAACAAAGAGGAGAGGTATTTAAGACCTTAATGATAAGCGGAAAACGTCTTGCACCTTTTTCCTGTAAAGCCTTATGATTTACTTAGATGTGGCTATATTTATCTTTTCCTTCGCTTCCATCTCCTACACATATAAAGGATTGCTCTTTCTCTTTTCATGTTTTGTCAACTTTGCGCTGGTGGGAGGCAGGGGTTTTGAAAACCCTGGGAATATTATGTGTGCAAAGCTAATTAGCACCAACCATGCTGTGAAGGAGGCACAGCGTTTTTTTGTTTTTTTTCTGTCTCCGATGAAAAAGAAGATAAGACATGTCACAAAACTCTTTAGCAAAGCCATACCCTTTTTTTTTTTTAATTAAGGGAAGCGTATCCTTTAAAAGTTTTGTGAGATGCACTTGAACTGCAGTGAAGCTTTGCTATGTTTACTTCGCTCTCGTCTACCAGATGTCCTGCTGTCATTTTTTGAGATAGAAAAGAAACTCAAAAAAATAAATAATATAGTGTAAATGCAGCAAACTCCAAAGAGATATTGCTTAAATAAATTATGCATATTTTTATTAAGACAACTTAAAATTTGTTTTCTGATAATGTGCAGCCCTGAAAATGATCTACAAGCACTTTTCAAAAGTAATACACTGCAAAAAATGGTAATCTAAATAAGCGATTTGTTCCTAAAATAAGTGCATTTTTTATTGAATTGATGGGGGGGAGTGAGACACTTTGCCAATAGAACAAGACAATTTACATTTAAGATGAGAAAAAACAATTGCATTGTCTTATTTCAACTTATTTCAACATTTGATCACTGCTACACTTTAACAAATGGAAAGTTCATCATAGCTGTACAAAATGAAATTTTGTTTTGTATACACTCTGTGTATATAAAATGACAATAAAAGTCGTCTAAGTATTGGCGCAACTGTGGCTTGATGTTCTACAATTGGCAGAGATGGGAATGTGAAGAGTTGGAATACAAAATATTTATTTGATTTTTAACACGACAGGGAAACATGTTTACTTTCAGGAGCATTTTACTCAGCTTTGCTTAGGACAACTTGACATGGCTGAGCTGTGGCTGTTAAGGCTGCTCCAGATAGCTGCTGGAGGCTGGAATCATTATATCACCATCACCATGCCTGGATCCCGATAAAATTTTATTAAAAGGAGTTACGGTAGGCAGCACTTACCAAGAGAAGTAAGATGAATTTGTATATTTATTTTCATCCAAAGAGCTCATAAATCCTCATAAGTTTTGCATCTAAAATATTTGCCACAACTACTTGGCAAATAACTGATGTGCAATTACTACTTAATGGGAGCAGCCGAATTGGCCCAAAAATGGAAA
>NW_015150891.1:129903-154388 GCF_000732505.1 Cyprinodon variegatus
TATATGTATATATGCACCTTTTCCTCCTTTTGGTATCTTCTTTTGACTATTTAGCCAATGTAACCAGGGAATTTCTCCATTCTGATATCAGTACTCTATCTTATCTTGTTTTTTCCTATGCATAATTAAAGCTTTCACTGTCCCTTGTTTGTTGGCAGCAAACACTATGAAATCACAGCTGACAGAAGTACTTAAAAATAGAGCAGAGCATTCAGTACAAATAATGTTTGCATTTCTTCCAGGTTAACTCCTTATCCATGGTAGGTCTGAAAGAGCTACTATACCAGTTCAGATCCAAGAGCAAATGAACACAGTTCACCAGTTTAGAGTGGATGTGAATCAAATTTTACTTGGGCATTATTTAGAATTAATTCAATTCATGGAAAAAACAATTTGTTTCCATCTGGAATTATTAGAATTACCAGAACAGGCTAGAGTTAGAAAATGTATCTATTGAAGACTTCCGATAAAACACATGTTATTTATGTAAATGTTATTTCCTGTTTATTAGCCTAGTGTGGGTTATATTGGATGCAACTTCATGGAAAGAAAAATTAAAATACAGAATATTAAAGTTTTTCTTCTCTTTATAAATAAATTTGGGGCTGAAAGGGCACGATAATCAAAAATTTCAAATAGGGAGCAGTAATTTGCGTTGGCGTTGCTGATGATCTAGAAAGACTGCTCCTGTTAACGATTAGAGATGCTAACCAGTTTAGTTCTACTAATAAAATCAACAGATTAGGTCTGTTTTACAAAACTAAGTTCACATAATTAATAAAATTACAAAAAAAAGTTATTCATATTATTGTGGACTTTACATAAGTATCTCAAAGTGCTAACTTAAAAAGAAAGATAAATATAAAACATGGGAAAGTCATCTTTCTCTGCACTTTAATCCCATAATCCCTTCCAGTGAAAGGATCAGATTACAGTTGTTTCAACACAGGTGGATTTACAACCACCAACTCATCTCAAAACTGCTTGACCAAATATATTGCAAAGCAAGGTAAGTCACTATAAAGGAAAAATTACTTTGGTTCATGCGGAGGCTGTTAGAGGAAAAAAAAAATCTCTACTGACACAAGTTAGAGATGCAAACTGCCGTGAATGGCTCAGTGATGGTTGTTCAATGGTGGCTGCTGATACTCAATTTTAATGAATCTGACACAAAAGTTAGGTTCATTCATATTGTTTCTTATAGATAACTGGTTCTCACTCCTTTAATTTACGCCAGGCTATGCAGTCATACATGTCAAACATGTTAATCTGCAGACAGATTTACCCTCTATGGTCTGACATTCTACCCTTTGTGGCCACAATGACCACACCAGTTTGCAGCTGACTTTCAAAAATGCTAAATATACAATAGATGTTTGGTATTTAGAATAGGATCTACATATTTATGAAGACACACAAAAAAAGGTGTACACAGTGTTTGCTTAATTGCGAACACTAATCTTTGTGCAGCTTCTATGGCTGTTTGCTCCGAGCGTGCAAAGAAGTTTGTGCATGCCTAGATCAATGCAAGAGGGAGCTGATGGATCTGACAAACACTGCATTTAATATATAGGCAAGGCAAGGCTAATTTATTTGTATAACACAATTCAGTACAAAGACAATACTGTACAAAGTGCTTTAAATGATTAAAATATAGGAAAATAAAACAGAATCAGAGCAATTAGAAGAAAAAATAAAAAATAAATAATGAAAAAATGCAGAAACAATATATATTGTAATATATATATATATATATATATATATATATATATATATATATATATATTGCTGTTTAAGTTAGAAAATGTTTTTCAAATTTTAAAAGGTAAAAACAATAGTTTTACAGTCAATAATAATTAACACATTAGACAAACCAGCATGGATTGTCAGGATCTTGGCACTGATGACTGGATTAATTACTCATTCTATTCACCTGTCTAACTCTGCCCTGTGTCTCATCACCGCTCATCTGATCCACCTGCTCCTGCCTCTATTTAAGCTGCTTGCATCCAGTCTTCAGGACCAGATTATCTTTTTTCTCTCTAGCCAGAAGTGATAGTGATTGTAGAGTACTTTGGTGTTTCTGATTTCCTGATCCTGACCTGTTCTGCGTCTCAACCACTGGGCCGGCCTGTTCCCATCTCATCTCAGTGGTGAGAGTTTTTTCAGTGTACCTGAGTGTTTCTGATTTCCTGATTCTGACCCGTTCTGCATCTCAACCACTGGGCCGGCCTGTTCCCATCTCATCTCAGTGGTGAGAGTTTTTTCAGTGTACCTGAGTGTTTCTGATTTCCTGATTCTGACCCGTTCTGCATCTCAACCACTGAGCCTGCCTGTTCCTATCTGAACGGTTTGCCTGAACTGTCTTTGGACTCCTGGATCTCTAAGCCTGGCTGTTCCTGTTCTGATCCATTTGCCTGACCTGGGTCATTATGTTCTGAGTCCTGACACGGATACCTATTTTTACATGGCATTTACTAATATAAAACCAAAACTAAAATATTTTTCTAAAAAGCATGTATTCTTTTTCCTGACAGACTTTAAATGGGTTTTTTATAGAGGGAGTCATTTGGACATGTAGGTTTGTGAATAAAGAGGATGACCTTATTTACACTAGGAAAACAAAATCTGAATTTGGAAACGTCTGCTTATAGACACCAGAAATGTGTCTAATGATGATGCTCCCGGTGCTCCATCATCCTGTCCTCTCTCTGCTCAGGCCTGGCAGAGAAAATTTTAAAGTGTTCCATGATGTTTTGTCTCTTTTCCAAAGGAAACAACTGTTTTATTACAACATTAATATTTAGCTGGCTCTCTGAGGAACACTGCCTGTTTTAGAATATCAGCAGCAAACAAACATCTGGTGTCCTGCACTGTTTTAAGATGTTTCTTCTTCCTTACACTTGACTTGTATGGCTGAAGGACCTCCTTTGTATGAGGTCAATTCCTCCAGAGATCTGCTTATCAATGACCAGAAAGCAGAGATGCATTTAAAAGGTGGAGGACACTGGCCTACCAGGACTGGAACTGATAAAACCCTGTATTTAACACCTCAGAATAAGATGGTATTTGGTTAGTAAAACATGTTAATAAGTCAATCGTAAGTGTCCAGAGCTTTGGAAACATCTAAAAATACAGAAGAGTGCACCTAAAAGACCGTTGTGTCTGGTTTTGGTTGAGGTTTTGAGGACCCAAATGCAGAGGCTGTGAGGCAGAGGTAAGCTCTTTGAGTTTCAATGGATTTCTTAACTGGTAACAGAGACAGGAATCCAAAAATCCAACACAAAATGCAAAACAAACCAGAACCATGGAGACATCACGGAAAACAAGCACGAGGAGCCAGGGAAAGACGAGGAAAGAAGATGAACCAGCCCTGAGGACCTGCACAGGGAGAGTTTATATGGGAGATTGAACAAAGACAGGACTAATGAGCTGATTGGGAGCAGGTGTGAACAGAGGATTCTAGAAGGGAGCTAGGGAAAAGGAGACAAACACAAGAAGGAAAGCAAAGAAAAACCTAAGAACTCAAATATATTCAGAAAACACAACACAATAGGAATTAAACCAATAAAACATGGAGCAAAGTAAAACTGAATACTCAAAAGAAAACTTAACAGAACCAAGGTCGTCAGACGTGAAGTGGAAAACAATAAAATACAGCAATGAATAGCACAACAACTGTGCAACACAGTGCAGAACATTATTTACTGTAATCAGTATATTTAAGTGCATTACAGATTTCACCATTAAGGAATTTATACATGCATTAAGACATTTAATATAAATAACAGGCTATGCAAACTCTTACATATATATTCACTGCATGTCTAGGTTAACATTTTATCTGCTTTAACAATCCATAGATATCTGAATTTGTAAAAAAAAAAAAAAAAAAAAAAAAAAAAACACCCACACAATAATTTTTAATACACTTTGCCTCTAAAAGCTACATGAAGAAAAACAATATAGAGCAAGTATCTGCATAGTTTAACACTGGATAAATAAATAATGAATGTCCTGTGGCCTGTGTTACACTTGCTGTCATCAGCAGCCGATGGGGTTGATCGCAGCAGGGAGTTTTCCAGTGTGCAGCTGTTGGACGTCCTTTTCTTTTGGTAGTAAACTACTAAATTAATCTGCCTGGAGTTAAACTAAATGCAGAGTTTTCTTCACAATTCTTTCTTCATTTTCATCATATTAGCTGTTTCTCCAGTTTTTACCAGATACTATGCCAAAGCTAAAAAAAGAAAATGCAGACTCTAAGATATATCTGAAGACAGCTACTACATGATCCACCACCAGCTAACTCATACTAGTGTGTTACTTAGTGTAATTCTATTTGCTAAAAGTCACTTGACCTCATCTCGATTGCCTTGGCTTGAGTCATCAAAAGGTCAACGCATATTGGCATCTGAATTTTTGCATTTGAATTTTAGCTGGGGAACTTTTGGCTGCCAGATATTTTTTTTTTCAAAATATGAATTTCTGCAGTTGGATTTCGACAGAACTTTTTTTTTTTTTTTTTTTGGGTTTTAAAGTAAAAAAAAAATAAAATACATGATTGCAGGTCTAATTCCAATGATACTGTTTTACTTCCATACATTCATGCCAGATCGCTCCTGGAAATGGTATCCTACCCTATTTCATGCAATTTTAGCAGGAGACTATTGGAGATTATAAATGAATAAAGCAAATAAGATGTTTTTATTTTATACCTTGGCAGATTGAACTGGCTATAAGATAGGTATGGGTATAGGTAAATCATGCTTTTCCAACAATTTAAGAAAAAACAAATATACTTGGCAATGCAATTAAACAGGGGTAAGCAGGACTGTATAATACTATAAATTGGTGTGAAGAAACAGTGAAGCATGCAAGTGAATAAAACAGAAAAAAGGGGCAACATGTGTGCAGCCAGCTGTTAGTCATTGTTGAGATAATGAGAGGCCCTTCTTTAGATCAGAGCTGCTTCTGACCAACTTATATAAATTGTTCCTGCACATAATGAGTAAATCGCAGTAACATTAAGCATTTGACTTCAGGGAACACCTTTTTTAGGAGCGCTGTAACTGAACAACTGGCACTTTGTTTCCTCTTAGTGCTCCTCTGCCAATCAGCGCTGAAGAAGTAGCTGTGATTGTTTGAGTCATAGTATCATGCTGTGTTAGAGTGCAAGTAACACAACGCTGTTACTAATAAGCTAAAAGTAGTGGAGTTACTTTTTCAATCAAAAACTAATTAATTTACTTACACCATTATTATACAGCATCTTTATTCCCAAAACTGGTGCCCACCATTGCACCAATATTGAGAAAATGTATACTTTTAATAAAACCACTGTTATGAAACCATTGTTTTAAAGATTGCACAAGTTTAGATAAAAAAATATTAGATTTTTTTTCCAAAAAATGCCCTCATAATTGTCCATCCATCCATTTTCTCCCGCTTAGTCCATTTCAGGGTCGCGGTGGGGCCGGTACCTATCTCCGACAGACTATGGACGAGAGGAGGGGGATACCTTGAACAGGTCGCCAGTCTGTCACAGGGCAACATAGAGACACACAAAGACACACAACCATGCAAATATACACACACTCTGCCTATTAACCTAAGATGGTTTTGGACTGTGGAGGGAAGCCGGAGTACCCGGAGAGAACCCATGCATGCACAGGGAGAACATGCAAACTCCTTGCAGAAAGACCCATGACTGGGAATCCAACCAAGAGCCTTCTTGCTGCAAGGCAACAGTGCCACTAACTGCTCCACTGTGCAGCCATCTCATAATTGTCTGGTCTGTAAAATGAGCTTTCCTCTAATTACCCCAATTGCCTCTGTAGGTCCCATTAGTAAGTTCATGAGAGAGTGATTTGGATCAGATTCTCGGCAGTGTGTCAAGAGCTACTTTCTCGCTCACATGGCTTCTTCACTAAGGGTCCCCCACCATTGACGTTTTCGGCGGAGAAAACAAACGACTGTTTTTGAAGATGGATCCCAAAGTAGCAGCCACTTCAAACCCCGTCACAGACTCCACTGAGAGAATACGTAAAATGTTTCTCTAGTGGGATGAAAAGGGCTAAATAAGAGTCTGATCAGCACCAGATGAGAGCAATAAATTAAATTAAATCCTTTTGCTAATCCTACAATTCACCTATGATGGAGGCTACTGGTATGGAGGGAAAACTGACCCTTAACAGGGCAGTTTAAGTCCAACAAAGCTCATAAACATTAAAACTGTGATATTGCTCTGTTACTCACCTTGCCTCCTAATTTAAACTTTGTTTCCACAGCATGGGAGAGATAGTTTGAGGGCTGAAAACAAAGAATACACACTAAGAGATGTAAGGATGCACTATAGGGAGTTTATCCATGGCATATATAAATGTATTATTGTAAATGTGTTTGTGTTTGACAAGAAAAACAATGTTTTCAAGAGCATTTGGTTTATTAAATCGTAAATCTTTTTGCTGTTACTTCAATACACAAAGACTCAACCACAGATTGGAATCTTCTGCAAGATACACAGGGCTCACTGTTTTACATTTGTGGATGCTCTCCTGCATGAGTGGGGATAGACCATTTAGCTCCATTATACAGCAGCAGCTACATTATGTAGATCCTTTTTAAGCTCATTGCGTTGCCCTCATTAGTGGCATTAATAAGTAATTCAGCTCTCTCACTTGGCTTTCCTTTTCGACTTGTTCTATCACTGTACTCTGCCTATGGATCTCCAACCTTTAGTGGCCCATTAATTGCTTTCCGTTTCTGAATAATTCCCCGCAGCTCCCAATATTGCCGGACACATTGTCACCAGTGGATATGCATGACACATGGCTGGTGAGAAGTTAAATGGGTAGGCTAAACGATGCTCCATGGCCGGGGTGATGATTCTGACGATAATGACCGTGGTGATAAAAGACGCTTCTGCAGTCTAATAGTGTTTGATTTCCCCGTTGGCCAGAAAGGGGAGAGATAGGAGGTATCAGGGTTGTTCATCCAGTGAGAATGACCTTTAATTTCACAACAAGGCCCTGCAGATAGCAGACTCATCTCTCTTTCTCTCCACAAACCCTCATTAGATCGCTGAGGCTGGGCGAAGAAGTGAAACTTACTTGGCTGTAGAGATGGAGAAGTTTACAAGGTCAAGCGCCATCATAGGGCATATGAATTTCAGATTATCTCTTCCGCTTTTGAGAGCACCATCTGTGGAATAACTGGGAAGAAACATATCCAATCTGCAAGAGCGTAGCCTGAAATCGATATTTGACCTGTAAGCCAGTATGAGGTTAACTAAACCTGAACTATAATAGCCTTTTAAATTCTCAACTTTTTAAAAAAAGTGTTTCTTGATTTCTAAGTACCTTGCAGAGTGATCCAACTGTGAGTCTCAGTTCACCAACAGTTAGCACAGATCTTCACAGAGGCTACTATTTCTTGACTTTAATACTTTTGGATGCAAGATTTACAGGTGTTGACAGTTTATGTCAGTTTTTGCCACAAAAAAAAAAAAGATTCTCTAGTTTTAATCATAGAACTTGGGTTGAAAATTACATTTCATTTTTTCTCCAGTTTGTTTTTTCAGAGAGCAGCTAAATTTAAGCTGCAAATGGAAATGTTTAACTTTTTAAACATGACAAGGAAGTTTATTCTATCAAATTAGGATATTTGTTCGTATTCTGAATCCCAGAATTTACACTATAAACAACCATATTTCAATGCAGTTGCAGCTATAAGTCTTCTATGGTATGTTTATTCCAGCTTTGAATGTTTTTAAAGTGAAATTGTGGCTCATTTTTCATTCCTAACAAGCGTAATCTCAATAACAATGGTTTGAAAGAATTGATCAGGAAAGGAAATCTCGCCTAAGCACTCGTCAGTCTAGCATACAATCATGCTTTGATTTAAAAGCCAGGCCGATATTTTCAGTTGATATTGGTGGGATTTTCTTTCCAAAACACAATCTCTTCAGCTCTTTTCAGACAAGAGCCGATCATCCGGTGTGATGTCACTGGTTTTGTAGACCCACCTAAAGCTTTCCGTTGTTAAGGCAGTTGCTACGTTGCATTCTTGTATTTGGCTGAAAGATCTGATTACATTTTTGTGCTGTTCGTAATAATAACTGTCCAGTATTCACTGTAAAAAAAAAAAATGAAAGCTCCATTCCATTTATTTACTAACTTTTCATCCCATCTTTAAATAAACCAATCTACAGCAGCTATAAGTTCTAGTCAATTCTCCCCAGACCCCCTATTAAAACAAAATAAAACATCAAAATAAATGCAAGCACTGCTTCAATGTAAGAACCAATTAAATGGTCTATTTATGTATAATATCAATTGCACTTGGAAGGCAGAGACCGAGAATAGCATTGCTTTAACGAGCATTAGTGTTAACATTGACATTTACTCCGATCTATCAACTTAGCAGCCACATCCAAACACCTTAGCAGCTTTAGTTTCTGCCTCATACTCTGAGTGGTTTTGACTCTTATTACTCTTGGACACCATTTAATTTGTGTGCATTTTTTTCACACTTGATAAAGGACATTTCTGTATTATTTCCACACTTCATGGTGAGATGCTACGTCCTTGGTTACGCTCTGTGAATATGTGCAGTATTTTACCGCTGTTGTTTAAGCAAAAGGCTAAATTTAAACAAAGGGCTTTATTTATTAACAAATTGAGCAAAAACAAAGTGTAAAATAGAAAAATTATAAATAATAATCCAGCTGGATGCGGTGATCCATCAAAAACAAAAAAAAATGACTATGCCTCTTTAAGTGCTTGGTTTTGTTATAATCGAAATTTGAGAAACATTTATTATTGTGTTATTTGAATCATGTAAATAAAGGAAGAAAATCCCTTTTAAATCATCCCCCAAATATTGGGAATTGGTTTGACTAATGTCAAAATAATAAGTAACTCCAACCAGCTAAAAAAAAGGATTTTCAAAGCACAGCCTCATGGCTCGCCATGGAGATGATGTGTTCAAGGTTATATGTTATTTTACTCCTCACTTTGGATTTTGGTCCCTTCAGATGAGAGCCCCTTCTTCCTCAGGACTGTTGTGTCTCCGAGATGATGAGTGGGAAACTACAAACCCTTTCTCTTTTTCCTTTCCACTAGATTTTGGGACTGAAGCTTGTTAGCAGATTGTCTGACCTGAGATGTGGATCTCTGTATCTCATCTTGAAATAGCATGTGACACTTGGCTGCCTGGTTCAGCGGGAGCTTTCTTCCTGTTAAAAGGGAGTTTTTCTTCTCCACTGTCGCTACAAGCATGCTTAGTTTGAGGTATTATCTTTGAGTCAATGAGTCGATGCAATCAACTGGTTTTCCTTAGATAGAAAACTTTTAATCAATCTGACTGGATGATCTGGTGAATTCTAAAGTGTCTCGAGATGACATGTGTTGTAAAACTATAGAAATAATTGAATGGAACTGAATTTTCTGATCAGTGGTTACTTTTTCCAGCCGACAACCTTCAGAGTGCAGCTCTCAGTACCAGATTAAAGAGGGTGCTGCTCATGTCTGCACTGACTTTTTAAGGAATATAGTTTTTTTAATCAGAGTATTAGTATATATAGTTTTTTTATTATTGAAAAATTCAATGACTTTTAACTATGTATATATTTCTATGTTTTGTTAGTCTACCACAAAAAGGCATATATATATATATATATATATATATATATATATATATATATATATATATATATTGGATTGCTTTGCTCCATAACACCAGAGCAAAGAATGGAGGCATGAAGCCTGTCTCAATCTTCTATTTATCCATCGCCTGTTTGACAATCCCAATACCCAACGCAGTGTTCCAACAATAAGCCTCAGATAGGAGGGAAAAGAAGAGAGAATAATACTCAAGTGCTACGAAGGGAATCTGTTTTTTATCAACGCAACGCTCCAGAGGACATCCACAGCAACATTCCCAATGGCTCCAGACTGTCAAGTCAATGAGAACGAAAAATACAATTTTTATCTCTGTCTTACAGCTGCCCCTATTGACCCTCTGTTTGGCAGAGAAACATGAAAAATACACACCGATAAGAAAGAGGGCCCATAAGAGCAGGATGAATTCTAATCACTTCCGAACATGTGTTGCTGCGATACTGTCATGTTCCCTGGGAAGCGGTAGTTAGTGTTACAGCACAATCCCGGTCGGACTCCACAGGAATTCCCATATAAATATGACAGCGTTGTTTATGCATGAGCTCCCGCCTTTATGCCAGGAGGTGAATATATGCAACACCAGTGCTTCGACAACACCTGGAGTTTTTCCAGATACCGTTAGACATGAGCTATCCGTTTGTATAAAGCTGTCAGTTTCCAAATTGTGTTTGTTTCCTGCTTGTCTCTGATGCTTTTCTTTCAGTACTTGTCTGTATTTCTGGGACAGTAGATCTGTCTACTTTAATGTCACAAAGTGGAGAGAGCAGAGAAGCTGTTTTCATCTTCATTCTTAACACCAAAAGCCAAATTGCAGCATCACTCCTATGATCCTTTATCCCTTATTTAATCGCCGGCATCAGTGGCAGCACCAGAGAATGAGGAGTTAGATTGGGCTAAGGAGGGTCCAATGTTTTAACATGTTAGTAATATAAATATGACGTTATAACCAATCTCAATCTATAATAGATTGGTATATTCAATATCAAAAAAGAGGCCAAAACTAAGCTTAAACAAATCTTAGAAAAGCTTATTTTAACAGCATCATCCTCCATCTTTACTAGATCCTCATACTTTATCCTGTCATTGTTATTATTTAAATTATTAATACTGCATAGATAAAATGTTATATATGTGTTTTATTTTGAATAACGTTGCATTTTCCATTTATTAGTATCAAGCTTTTAGCTAGGAATATTTCATAGGGTGTACACCTTGGTGTATAACATCTTTAGGCTTTGCACAGAATAGGGGGGTCCAGGAAATGTTGAAATTCAGACTATCTGAAATGCTATTTCCTGCATTTTAAGGTGGAATGTAGCCAACTTTCTGTCTTAGTTACAACACTACTTTTGTCCTGATTACGGGAAATATGTGTGCTTCACTAGAGGTGGAAATTTCATAAGAAAGACATGAGATAAATTTTAGGTTCAATATTATGTTTCATAGGATAATTTAAACAATCAGAAAATGTTATGCTACATTCACACCATGATATGAGCATCAAGAAAGCGCCTGCTGCTTCATTTTTTATGCTTATACAAGTTGTGTAAAGTGTGTCCAGATGTGCCTGATGCTTCTGCGGCTCCGGTGTTCAACGGCAGAGGGGAGCTTGGCTATATTTGCTGTGATCAGTGGATAAAAAGGGGTTTTAATGTGTTTTTTAACCGAGAAAGTCCACCTCAAAACATTGTCTGTGCAGTAAGTTCATCAACATTACGATCCTGCTCAGGTGTCATGAAAGATAAAAAAAAAAGTAAAACAAAATAAAGTAAAACAAAGGGAGCCAGACATGATATGAAAACCATTCAGCTGTTTATGTTAAAAGGGATTTTTTCTCATAATTTTCTTTAGAGATCTGACCCATATGCAGTAAACCACTCAGAGAACCAGGGTAAAAGTTTGAACAGTTTTATTGATAAGGTCAGCGGGGGTTGGATTCAGGAAACTCTGTTATTCTGGTGAACCGGAACTGGAAGAGGCAAGGGAAGTATCAGCGGTTAGTTCAGGATCTGTGGAAACTTTAAGTGAAGGTTAGAGAGACAGAGAAAACAGGATTCACGTTGATTGAGAAGAGCTCTTCTCCCAGAATCCAGTTAATGTGGATTTAGGTAGAGACTCATTGGAGGGAGGACAGGTTAAGACTTGGTTGGATCCTGAGGAGCTATTGAGCGGACTATCACTTGGGAATCCAGGAGGACTTGAACGGAACTTATGGAGGTTAATCCCCTGCTCAGTGTGAGACTCAAAACAATCCTTCCAGGGGAAGAAGGCCAAACATCCAGCTTGCAGGAAGGCTTCCTGCCAAAAAGACAAAGACAAGGTTAGGCTCAGTGAAAACAAAGACTAAGTTAGACTCAGCTAAACTCAGCTTGGCTAGAGTACCCAAAACTGGCAAACACTCTGGTGTCAATGTAGTGACAGTCCACCGCTCAAATAGTCCCCAGTAATGAGCCAACCAGGCGCAGGTGTGTGGGAGGACCAACGAGAACAGGGTGCCACCTGGTGGTGGAAGGAGAGAACAACACAAAAACACAACCCACACAAACTGGATTGCTAACAGTTTTCTTCTCCACTGTCACTACACCCATGAGATTTCAGAGTCCTCACAATGAGCTGTGTTTCCTTAGATGGAAATATTTTTAAGAATATAATTGTTACCTGTATAAATAAATTGAACAACACTTTTCTAATTGCATTTTTTTCTCTGTGTGAGTCCTTCCAGGTTGCAATTATTAATATGTGATTTTTTGTCTGTAGGAAATTAAGAAAAAAAAAACGTTTTGCAATCCTTACTTACCCATATTTATTTATTCATTTATTTATTTATTTATTCAGATTTAATGTCAGACAGATGTACATATCGTATATAAATATCTGGTTTGGTTCTCATTGAAATCGTTCAGTTGCTCATGAAGTCAGCTTCCTTTCAATCAAGGCGGTCTAATCGGGGCAGGAATGCTGACAGAAGAACCAGCTGACTCTGACGTGATGTTCATCTCCTCCAAATGCTCAATCAGTCACCTTGGCGACGGGAAGCAGATAGAAACAGGAAGCAAGATGGCAGCGGAGGCGAATGACAGAAATGGGTAAGCTGACACTGTCTGGTTGGGATGCCCTCCTCCTGCTCCTCTTCTCTTAGTTACAGCTGTGTCTGCGCCCTTCCCCTTCTTGCTATCTGCATCTGATTCTTTCACTTACTGCTTTAAAACGGTGTAATTATGATTATATGAATCTATTTGTCCTTCCATTAGGAAAGGGAGTATGTCTCGAAAGGCATGCCAAGAAAAACAAGAGTGCATAATGAGAGGAGAGACCATTAAAACAGCTCAAGGCTCTGAATATGATAAATTATACACAGCTTGAAAGACATACTTAAATTCTGCTTGGTGCCCTTCGTTGTGGCCAACACACTTAGGCCCATAATGCATGGTTAATGGGACGACTGGGAATATTGCAAGAGGAAGAAGAGGGGCCTGAAAAAAGAGCCAAATTTGTGCTTTTTCTCTTGCAGAGGTCATCAGCACAGGGTTCATTTATCACGGCAAAAAATGTCAATTTGCACCACTTCGTTCACTCCTGGAGGATTGCTGGGTCCTCTCGCGAAATTGTTCAAAGCAGAACAAATGAAGAAAAATGAGACTCTTATGTCAAATATTATCAGGTGCTTTACCTTAGCACAAGATTTTTGGTTTGGAAGAAAAATGCACCTATTCTGGATCATACAGTATTGGATGCACCTGAGTTTGTGTGAGTCCAATTCAATATCTCATTACTTTTGGTGTGAATAGGTTGAATGGAGACGATGGTCGGTGTGTCTTGACGATACGCCAGAGTACATACAATAAAAGGCCAGTGCTTCTGTCTGATATTAAGTATTGATTCAGTAAGATTGATCTAAACAGAGGCCCTATTAAATGAACACTGAAAGAGAATCAGCGAAGCACATTGTCTCAAAAAAAAGGTCCACTGAAGATGAGGTGGGGGAAAAAAATAAGAGAGTGAGAACCAACAGTAGATACCTGCGAATGCGCCTGAGGCTAAAAAGATGGAAATTAAAGAGGAAGACCAAAGAGGAGGGAGAGAACGAGGCGTTGGGAGGGATGCTTCACACTCAGGGTGACAGTAATTGGAAGAGCTGGTGCTGGAAGCTCTACATGAATTCCCATACATCTGCAGAGCTGGATGGTGGAAGCAGTCGCACGGTGGCGAGATGTCAGGAATGTTTGTTTTGCTGTCAATTTCTGCCCTTCTCTCTTGGCTTTCCGTGTGAACAAGAACGGGAATAGAGGAAAGGTGGAGTAAGGACACAAAATGAAATCTTGGTAAAAAATCTCCTGATTTGTCAGTTTTTACATTTTTTTGCAAACATTTTTACAGCCCTTGATAATTAAGGCATCTTGTTAAAACCTTTATACCTGCATTTGACATCTCATTTTTGGGGATTTTATTTTTTTTAAAAGCAATTTAAATACTGTACGTGTAAAGAATAAGGAGAAAAAGAAAGGAAGCTGTTTTCTCTGATATCTTCAATAAAATCTAAAGCACTTACTTTTAGAAGACAACCAAGCACTGATCAGTCTTTTTAACCTAGAAATGAATTTCACTTGTTTAATTATGTCTATTTTATGACTATTTTATTTGGATTTTATACATTTTATTTAATTAATTCAGGTTTGTTTTTTTTAGCTGTTGGCTGGTTTGCCAGGAAGGAACATTTCACCAATCTTTATAAAAAGAACTTCAACTTAGATCACAGCTTTGTACAATCAAAGCAATGTTTCAGCAGTAAAGGAAGCAACCAGCATCGATAGACCAGCAGGAGGAACAGAACAAGCAGTGGTTTAGGAGGACCTGAAGCAGCACAACACTCCATCAAAATCTAATAGTTTGACTGGTTTCTTGCTCTTTATCAAGGAAAAGTGCTGCACTGTGTGCTCAGACGTTGCACATCTGTTGCAAACACTTTGCCTGTTTACATCTTTTTGCAGGCTTTTAAGACTTTTGAATTAGACTCAAAAGCTACATAATACACATTATTGAACTTTTTTATTTTATACACCAGTAACTCACTCTGGTTGCATACGAAATGTATGTCCTGCTGGTATAATATTTGGTAATCTTTCTGTTTTACACTTGTTTTTGCTTAGTGAATAAATCCATTTATGTCTATTTACAAAAGCAATGTAGGTACAATACTGTGCATGTGTGCAGGGGGTAAACAAGGAATCAGCTAATGACTGGTCAGACTGGTCAGCACTTCAAAACAAAGTTTGGAAACAGTGTCTTCTAAAACCTAAAACAATGACAAAAAGTGAGAGATCCAATTTGAAAACACTGCAGTAAGTAAACACTCCTTATCATTACTGTGATGATAGTAATATTGATGCTGTTCTTAATCTCTACAGTCTTAAATGCAAACAACATTATACATATATTGATTGGTAGATTGGCTAATACCCAGCTGCTGTTTTACAACGAGGCCTTGCAGGACCGTCAGTCTCTCTATTTAGTGGATGCCATCTGGCTTTCTGATAAATCTGTGGTACTGCCAGTAGATGGCGTCACATCTGTTTATGCCTACTCCTCGTGACCTGAGCTGGAATTCTATTTAAGCTCAACAGGAATTGGAGTGCACAGACTTTTTGAAGGGGAGGGGGAAAAAGGAAGGGCAGAATGAAAAAAGAGGGCACATATAGCAGGTCCTAACCCTTTAGAGGGAACCTTTAGCATGTGTTCTGGCTCCCGAGAGGCAACTTTAGCATAAGTAATTCAGCAATTGGGCAATAACGGGGGCACCCCACCCCCCCACACAAAACACACACACACACACACCTACACACACATGTTTGTCCTGCTATATGTAGTGAGGACCATGTGTTGAATTCCATTGACTTTCACTGATTTTCAATCCGTTTCAACCCTTTCTTCGCCCTAACCCTAAAACTAACTCTAAACCTAACCCCTACCAATGCATAAACACCCTAACCCCAACCCAGTGTATTTCGTTCTGTATGCACCCTGTGCATACAAAATGACAAATAAAGAAGTCTAAGTCTAAGTCTAAAACCTAACCATTAGCCAAATACCGTTGTAGGACATGCAAAATGTTTTCACTTTGCAACAAGTGGTCCTCATTGTGATGGTGAAATTTTCAACGAGGACTGCTGGTCTCCAACCCTGATCCTCAATATCTGCTTTGCTGCTGATTCCCAATGCCTTCCTGCTCCAACAACTAATTCACATAAGTGAATTTCCTCTTCTGCATGCCATCAAGTTTGGCAAAGACTTGGTGATGAGCCTTTCTTTGATTCAGCTGTGTTGGAGCAGGGATGCATCTAAGACCTTCAGGATCTTGAGAACCAGGGTTGGAGACCCCTGATCTAATCACTATCAGTTTTATATAAACTTATTTTATCATGATCAAATGGTTTTTGGACTTTATTAATGCACATATGACATGAGTATGAATGTTTAAGGGATCTATACCATGATAGTTTCTTTATTATATTTTAGCATCTTTTACCCTAAACCTGGGCTTTCATAACTCCTTGTGTTTAAGAACACTTCAGACATCTGTTTACTCTGGAGAGATCTACAGCTGAGGTGAAAAAACTACTTTTTTGTTTAAAAATGTGGACTTTATTGCTGAATGAAGTCAAGAACATCACTTTTGAACGAAAACACCAAAAAAGTCAACAAACCGTGTTAGGGCATTGTGGAAGATGGCGCTCTGTTCAGACGGGAACAACACTGAATCTCTCTGCAAATTGCTGTCTGGCAGCGAACTAACTCTGGATTTAGCATGTATAACACATCCCCATAGTGAAACATGTTGCTAGTAGCATCAGTATGTAGGGCTGCCTCTCAGCAGCAGGGATAGCAAAGCTGGTCAGAGTAGATTTAAAGACAGAAAAATACAGGATAATCCTTAATAGAAAGAATGTAAAAGTTTTGCCTTCCAACATAACGGCAATACTTGAAACACTTTATAACCAGAGAGCTACAATGATATTGATATTGTGGGGATCAGAACATATTTCCTTTAAAGACACGATCCATGTCCAGTTAAAAAAAAAAACAGGCTGAAAATTAATGGTAGGAGACTTACTCTTTCAAATCGGACTGATCTGAGCAAACCTGCATATGAAATAGCTTAATATGAGGCAAGCTGATTGTATAAAGACAACAAATACATTGAATGTGAGTCGGTGGCTAAGGCTGACAGCTGAGGTGTGCATTAACCACCCTGCATGAACTACAACAAAACTGATGTTTGTCTTTTTGGACAACAGGATCTTACACATATACACAACAGGACAGAATCTTACACATATACAGCATTAAAACAAACAAAATAAAAATAGTTTGCTTTGTTACCATAGCAATGACCTTCGTGAATGCCCTTACAATCAGACAATAATGTTATGGGTCTGCTTCAGAAACATAGGTGCCTGTAAATATTAGCATATCAGAAGAAAGTTCTGTATTTTGGGTCATTAATATTATAAACTCATATACTGTAGGTTTTTCACATATAGAGTGAAATATTTTAACCCTTTATTTCATGTAATTTTGATAATGTTAGCTCATAGATTAAGGGAACCCAAATTCCATTGTCTTCTAAAATTCAGAAATTTCGTAAGTTTGATAAAAACTATTATATTCTTAAAGCAGATATGTCAGGCTTTTGAAATGTAAGTTAATTTTGATGGGCCTCCTTTTTAATGTGTTAGCGTACTGCGTGGGATGAGGGGCGATCAGCGTTTAGCACCTTCTGCTGAGAGGTAATGAAACCCCCAGGTTACCTTGATATCAGCCAGTGATCTGAAGGCTGTTATCTTCCTCCTCACTTTATAGATACTCTATAGGGTTCAGGTCAGATCAGTCTGCTGACCAATCAAACACTGTAAATCTTTGATCATTGCATCAGCTTTTGTTATACTTTGCTGAGTGGTGAGATGCCCATCGCTGCTGAAAATGAAGTCAGCATCACCATAAAGAAAAAAAAGATGCATGAAACACGCTAAAATTTCCAGGCAGATGATAGGCTGTGATTATTAAAAAAAAACTAATAAACAAACACTATTAAACGGCTATATGTCACCGGGGGACTAGGAATCAACACAAGCACCGGGTAAACACATAAAAAAATCAATACAGAGACGTGCCAAAATCTTTTTAGCGCAATTAAAGCAAATATAAAATAAGGATTTTGGACTAAAGGAGAGATAAAATATTGGTACACAGCCGCAATAGATCCAGAATAATGCTGCCCAGTGTATCATAGGAATCATGTATAATAGACTTTAAAATATTTTGGTCTAAAAACAACTAAATATACATTTGCACCAAAATATAATATGTACTTGTTTTAAGTATATCTCAGACCTATCAGATCTTCTGGATCTATTTTACTTTGCATACCCAGAGCCAGAACCATGGATGAAGAAGCAGCTTTTAGTTCTTATGCTCTACTTGTCCAGACCATATTTACAGAAGATTGTAAAAGACCTGAAACTCGATTTTTTTATTTTTTATTTTTTAATTATAAAACAATTTAAGTGTTTTTTTAAAGGGATTTTTTAAATTTAACCTGGCAACTCGTAAACCATACGTTTAAGTTTGAATACAACTTTTCTTTTTCTGCTTCTATTATATCTGTTCAATGCACTTCCTCTGTGTTTTCCTATGCTCTGTTCATGTACAGCCATTTGAATTGTCTTGCTATTTTAATGTGCAATAGAAATAAACTTGCTTTGCCTTCTGGACTTCCAAAGCACACAGGATCAACACCAGGAGAAGGCATGCCAACCCCATTTTAATTTAGTTATTCTTGGACCAAATATCTATTCCCTGCAGCTTCATCCCTGACCTGTCTGGTTTGTTCACTAATATTATCCTACAAACCTCCGAGGCCTAAAATGATTCCCTTCCATTCTCTTTTTATGAAGGGTTGTGTGCACCAGTTGTAGGTTCCACCGCCTTCTCAGCTGCATTCTATTTGCTCATTAGGCTGTTGCTTATCGGTGCTTGTTTTTTTAGTTTTCTTGCCCACAATTTTTTTTTTTTTGTTAGTACCAGTTTATTAAAACTTTTCCAGGCTGTGGCTTCCACCTAAGGAGAAATAACATTTTGCTTTAAGACCGTGCCGTCTGACTAACCCATTTGCCCCTAATTTCAGGAAATTTGTCTTTACTTATCTGTCTGCCATGGCTGTCTTATCACTCACAGAGTCAGCTCAGTTAGCCTGTTTTATCTGGCTGCCAGTCAGCTCTGTTTTATCTGTCAACCTAGCAGGCTCCACAGTTTATTTACAACTTGAGCTTGTCAGTTTGCTCGATGTAACAGTCGAGCAACCTGCTGAAAATGTTTTACTCATTTTACAACGACTATGTGTTTTAGAATTGCACCGTTCAAGGTTAGCGAAGGTCTTTTGCTCTCATTAATTTGTCCTTTTCTGGCAGATATTTTCCTAGAAAATGTTTTTTCTGGTTTTGGATGCTGTGCAGCTGGAAGATTTTTGCAGATATGTTTCACTTCTGGACATATTTTTGTTTTGTGTAGCTGTAGCAGCATCTTGATTTTTTTACCTTGCCTGATTAACATTGCAAAAGCTTAATTAATACCTCAACTGCAAACACAAATCCAGGATGAAAAGGAGGTGTTGTTCATGCTAAACAGGAGCAAAGTAACCAGGAATAAGATAATTGATACATGTAGTTAATTTTCAGTTCTAGACAGTATCAAGCAGGAAACGTTCCTTTAAGTAGTGTTTGCAAAAGGGAGGGACATTCAGTTCAATTCTTCAAACTGATCAGAAGTTACACGTCCAAAGAAAGCATGTCTCTACATTTAGCGTGGAGCAGCTTGACTCCCGGCTCCCAAATATCAGCTGCAGACTTTTTAATCATTGTCACCAAAGTTCGCTGCAGTAATACCCTGTTTCTTAGCCTCAGCCACTTTGTCCTCCATGAAAGCAACTAAAGGAGCCATAGTTTATTCTATCTCTACTCTCTCACTCTGCATAATTTGTTAATTCAATATCTAACATTATGATCTCTCTCCTTTTATTCATATTAGCTTTATCTGGTCTGCTCCTGTTTGGCTGTGACTCCATCCTGGAGAAAAATATCAGCTGTGCTGCTCCCATCAACACCTTTTTTTATAGGTGTTTGAGCTCGTCCGATTTTTCAGTGTAGTCCTGTTTCTCTGACTGTCACTAACTGGATGTGCTCTCTTCATCCTCTGACATGGGAGCTGGCCTGGAGCTCGTCTGCCTGACTGTGTCTGTCCTGAACGTGGCTGCCTGTGGAGCTGGTTGATAACTTCCTTTTGTATCTCTGCTTATATCTGTATGTCTGCTTCTGTCTCCTTGAACCCCAGTCGGCCTCAGCAGATCGCCGCTCACACTGAGCCTGGTTCTGCTGGAGGTTTCTTCCTGTTAAAAGGGAACTTTTCCTCTCTACTGTCGCTACAAGCATGCTGGGTGTGACAGATTGCCTTCGAGTCAATGATTCAATGCAATCAACTGAATTGAAATGATTATAACAACAGGATCAGTCTGGAGCTTCTTGTTTGTTTTCACAACAAGAGCAGTTAAGTAATAAATCAAACTCTTTCCAAATCTTATCTTGAGGAACGGGCATCCACAAAGGCACAAATCACATCCTTTTTTTTTTCTTTTGAAAACAGAACTGGACGGTATTCCAGCTAAAACAGACTAAATAAAGGATTCTATAGGTACGTCCAGCAGCTCAGCCTGTCATGTTGGTTTCCAGTTTCTTAACCCACATGCAGAACCACAGGAGAACAGGAAATCTGATAAATCAAGTTCATTTAAACAGTAGAAATAGTTCAGCAAGTGGTACGGGTCCTTAGGGGGAGGGCACACGGAGTCGTCTACACATTGAATTGAAGCTCTCCTTCACCCAGAAGGGAGGTTGATGTGAGTTGTCTTGGTTCCTTTGTGGGTGTGTTTGGAGTAATCCAGGTTCCAGAGAGAGGTTTCAACTGAATGAGATCAGGTTGAAGATTGTGAAGACTGCTGTGGAGGGCAGACAGGTTAACTCAGGCGTGGAGGAGGAAAAAGGAGTGATCCAACTGCCAGCCAGAGAATCCAGGAACTGCTTGTGATCAAGCTGAGGAGTTGATGGAAGGACTCAGGCATTTCTGTTTGTGGACCTCCTATTGATTTTTGAGGCATAACTGGAAGGTTTTAGTTTATTATTGGTTTAATTAGTCCTAAAATCCAAGAGGAGATTATTAAACTAAACTGAACAATAATAATTTAACTTGTGAGCAAAACATAGACTCAAACTGGGACTAAAAATAGAGCAAAGAAGTAGTAAAGCTCAGTAAAAAAAAAAGCACATGGTATAGAGAAAACAAACCTTTTGATTTAATCCTACACTTCAGTCTCCACATTGATCATTTTAGTTAAATGCTGTATATTTTATTCATATTTACTCAAGTGCTAGACTGCTTAAAATCTTCTTTAATTTACAAAGTGAATTAACTCAGTCCAGATAAAATAAGATCAAATTAAAATGACATACTGCTGTCCCCACGGTGAACAGGTGTGCTGGTGCAAAAATACGGGCTGGATATGAACCTGGCATGTCATTGTGTTAGCACTAAGGTTGTGTTGAAAACAAAGACTGGATTTTATCGCCATGATATTTCTATATATAAATAAGTGGAATAGAGTTGAGTTTTAATGTCCGTAATTTCTTAGCATGAAAATTTGGGGACATGGAGTGAGAGCGTGTGAAGACACTGAGATGTCTCACACCCAATGGGTGGGAGTTGACAGCCCTGTCGATGGCATATTCCAAGACTGTTTTCAAAGATTTATTGTATTGTTTCATTTTAGCTGATTGGACAAGGGGGTGGAGAATGTCACTCTACGGGTCCGTAGTAGTTCTAACAAGCTGCTGATGAAGATTCTCAGTCATCCAGGTCATAGTCATTCCGTAAAAGTTCAAGAAAATCCACTGAACTTGGTTTCTAAGATTTGAAGACGTTTTGCCTGTCACAGTCTTGGTTTTCCATTTGTTGTCCTCTGCTGCCCTCTTGTGTCCTCTTTCCCTAGCTCTGTTTTCTGCTCTGTCCTCACCTGTTTTCAATCCTCTCGTTAGCCCTCTCTTTGTCTCTGTCCCCTTTAAAAGCCTCCCTCTTCAGTTCCTGTTTGCGGGATCCTCGTCTAACATCTGTCTGCTTACCTCGTCTCTCCCTGGCTCCTAGAGTTTGGTTTCCCCTGATGTCTCCTTGGTTCTGGTTCGTTTTTATTTTTGTTGGATCTTTGATTCCTGCCTCCGTACCTGTAAACCTCATTAAACCCACCAAAATTCACCTCTGCCAACTTGCCTCTGCTTTTGGGTCCTCAATCCACACCAAATCCTGACATCGCCGCCTCTCCAGGAAGCTTTCTCAATTCAAATGTCTGGATCCGCAGTGAGTTTGAGTCAACCTTCAGAATCATAGACAGGTTTCAGATATTACAAGCTAAAAATGGAACCAAACGACCCATTCATCAGTTACCATTTACATGTTTCCAAGCGATACAAGGCCTTGTCTACATAAGACTCAAACTCACTGAGAATCCAGACATTTGATTTGAGAAAGCTTCCTGGTGAGGTGGCGAAACGTCTTTAAATCTTGAAAACCAAGTCCAGTTGATTTTTTTTTTAACTTTTACAGAAGTTCTAACTAGCGTTTTTCAAAATTTTTTGTAATTCATTTAGTACACCACTAAATGGGGGAAATTTTGACTCACTGTCGCTTTAAGGTTTAACATTTTTTTTATCATTTTTCTTTTTATTATTAAAGCTCTGCGGCATTTGGTAGAGCTCTTCCATTTAGGAAGAGTTCTGTGTAGAATGGAGATGTGCAGGGCTGAAATTGTCATTGGAAAAGCAGCTTTACTTTCCTCATCATTGGTATCTTGAGTTTAAGTCCCTGCCTGGGTCACTTACTGCAAAGCTTCACTGTCTCTCCCTCCCTTATACTAAACCTTTCAGTAAAAAAATCACTACAGAACAAAATAAAATAAAACTCTGGACAGACGTCGAGCTTTCTTTACAACAATTAATGTTTCCAGAAAGAGAGGCTTTGCTGGAATTTAAGAAACATTAGAAGTATTCAGGAAGTTTACACACCTGGCAAAGAGCTGCGTTTTAACCCTTTGGTGTTCTCTGTAAGCTCCTATTGATGATCAGTGGAAGTACTTGTGTGCTTGGAAGTTTGTGTGTGTGAATAGGAATGATGCGTATATCACGTCCTTGGGGAGCAGACCTAGCTATGCAGGTCAGGGTGGCTGTGATCTGAATGGAGGGCATTAATATTTAAACACAGGCTCCTGAGGGAAAGAGACTGTAAATGATTCATGATTTATAGCATGAGCTTTCTGCAGCGAAGGCTTGATGCTTCGTAATTCACTGATTCCTCCTGTTCATGTGCGTCCACCTGTGCTTCTGTGTCAGATGTCTTTTATCTCAGTACGAATAATGCCCTCTTTACTTGCTTCTCTTGATTAATAATTCTCATTCACCAATATCCCATTTCACTTTTTAGCTGTCTACTTTAATTATTTTTTCTTTCTTCCTTTTATTTTTTTCAATGCACCATAACTCTTTCCCAGCTATACTGAAAAGAGGTAAAAAAAAGATGAACTTGTGGAGAATTTCCTTTTAAACTTTCAATGTGTGCATGTAAGATAAAATTAAAGACACCACTGTAATATGTGCATATTTATGGAAATTTACTAAAGTTTGGATTGTAACTTTTTGTTTTCCTATTGGGAGACAAAGATCAAGAGGGCGGCATTCATGCAGGAAGTGCTGCTGGCTACCTCAAAAAAATCATTTAAAAATCCCTACTGTGCAAACTGGATGTGTGAATCTGACTTATGATATGAAGACAAGATATCGGACATCTAAATCTTCTCTATTTTCACGCAATTTACTTCAGAAAGGGCCTCCTATTTATTTTCCCTTAGATGAATAATGTCCACAAACCAATGAATCAGTGACTGGAAAAGGATCCCAGCATTCACAGAATAACAGGGCTTGGAGAAACTGGAGTGGAGGTAAAAAGAGAACCATCTCTCCACAGTGGTGGATTTAGAGCTTTTTAAATGGGGGGTGGGAGGAGGTGCAAAGGAGGTACAGAATGGCTAGGTAGGGTGGCAAAGCCGGAGCTTGTTTTTAAATACATAAATGGTATTTTGTACTCCTCTATCTGCTGTTACCTGGTTACAGAGAGCAGGTTGAGGTCAACCATTGGGAAGAATAACACTAAAGCAGATGTAGATGTGACCAATCAGAGGCCTCCTGTCTGCGGTCACCTACAATTTTGGAGAGGTGCAGCAGAGTGTCCGAGGAAAGGGTGGGGGCACATTTGTGTTCACTTGCGACACACACGCAGACGACCTGGTTTCTGAGTATAAATCAGCTTTTACACTCAAAGTTTAGGGTAGAACAATACTAAGGCAAAAACTTTATGATGATGCGTAAGAATGCATGATGACCTCAGGGCTGCCAACTTTTCACCAAACCTTGGAGTGAGATTTTGAAAGAATTTGAACATGCATCGCTTGTCAGGGTTAGACGAGGATAGGTGCAGCTATACAGTAGGTTGTAGGTTTACAGCATAGGTTTACAGCGTAGGTTTACAGCGTTGAAAGTAACAGCGTTACTTTCAATGCTGTTACCTTGTTTTAACGAGTAATCTAACTAATTACTTTGACTGTAACTATAACGCAGTTACCATTGCAGACACCCCGTTACTGCACGTTACTCAGGTCGC
>NW_015150891.1:154543-160387 GCF_000732505.1 Cyprinodon variegatus
CCTTGGATTGAATGCCTCTGAGCCTGAACCCCACTCAGTCAGTGAGTAACCGAGTCTGCCTAACTCTTTTGCTTCTCTCAACCTGCCAGTAAACGTACCCTCGAACGGACCTGGACCTCTCTTCTGGATTGCCCCTCTGTACCTTCGCTTGGATCCCATCTCTGAATCCATAAACGAACTCTCTCTGGAGCTCATCGGCCTCAGTCCTCAGCTAACCATCCGCCACTCAACGGCCACCGCTTCCACAAGCCCCTTCATCATACGGACTCCTGCCCCGGACCACTCTAAGACCCAGTAACAGGTTAGTGATTCAGCCTCAGTCCCTCTCTAGTTCTCTTATTGCTGATCACTAACCTGTTGTCTCCGCCACAGGGGATTTCCTGACTGAGAGCCGCCTGCACGCCCCCTGCGCCTCCCATTATTAATAAAATCTGTTGCATTCCACTGACCTGTCTGAGCTGTTTCCTGGGTCCAATATCCTGTACGTTACACAAACTACACTGTGTATGAATATTTGGTTATAGGCTAAGTATTAAAAATCTTAAGTGATTCTCTTATTGGTATTTTTATTTTTTATTTTTACAATTTTATAACTGAGGCTGTTCACGGTTAGCATCAGGGTCAAAATATTTTCACTGATCTGTCAGGTCGATGAGTCACGACTAAACGGTGTTTCACTGTCACTTTAAATGGTTTTTCACTATTTGATTTTAAATATATAGTTGATAATGTTCTTTTTCTGGGTGGATCATCAAAACAAGTGGTCCCCCTAATTGTCAAGCTTTCTAGTGATGTGTTTACATAAGACCGTAATGTGTGCTGGTCCTCACTTAGCTGTCTTTTTCTGCCCATGCACACGTTAATGCTACAGTTTCAGACGGTCATTGGAGCTCTCCTTTCTCACTGCTGTTCTTTGAGAATGGCAGAGAGTTGTAGGAGAAAAAGTGTCTACGAAGTGTATCAGAAGAAGAGAAAGGACTCAGAAGAGAAAAACAAGACTAGAGTGTTTTTGGGGAGATTCTTTCACATGATTGCGTACACTGTGTTGATAATGTGTGAGTTAATTACACCTTATTATTAGCTGCCTGTTCTGACATGCATAGCATGTCAGGACCCAATAGTTTCCCCAATAGTTTAGTTCCTCTGTCCAGATATACAGTTACAATCTTCATTCTGTACGAGGCAAAGATTTGGGAATGAAATGAGAGTGGTGTCCTTCAGCTAAGAACAAAGTGTAATATTGTGTCTACTCATGTCTGCTCATCTGCTAAAGTTTATAATGTAATGATGCGATGATGTGGCAGACTGGAGATGCATAAAAGGCCTTTTTAACTGTTAATCGGGGCCACTTCCTGAGAGGTGAGCCCACAGATGTGCAGTTGCCTTCTGTAAACTCTAAGCAACCTCTCTGATCTGAGTAAGATTACAATTTATGTCAAAATCTTTTGTCATGTCTCATTTAATACATATAAGTAATGAAGTGTTATTGAAAGAGCCTTTCCCAAATGATCTCTTTTCAGAAAAAAAAACTGGAGAGATAGAGCTTCAAGGTGTAGACACAGAGGAAATCTTTAACAACTGAAAGCACAGATCAAGCTTCCCACTGATGCCTCGGTTGCAAAGTCTCTACTCAACAGGTAAAGTTTGGCACGCTATTTGGGGAAATCCATTTCACATCACTGCTAGTAGAAGTTACTTACCTCTATATTGTAACTTTTCAGGGAAAATAAGTTTATTCATTTTGTATATTGCATCGTTAGTAGTTATGCAATGTCATGATTTTTTTTTATGTACCAGTAGTCTTATTTGCGCTGAAACTTTTTTATATATAAATATGGTTGAGATGAGATCCATCCAAGCAACAGTCTTATCATTGCGTCCCTGTACATCCTAGAGAATAGGCTCTATGCACAACTCCACCATTTCCTGAACTTCAGGAGGCTCCTTTGTTTCCTGTCTTTCATGATTGGATGCACTGATTAATCCAAGTGTGTATGACCTAAGTAACTGGCCAGACACACCTGGATTAATCAGTTCGTCCAGTAATGAAAGACAGGAAACGAAGGAGCTGCCTTAAATTCAGGAAGTAGTGGAGCTGTGCATAGAGCCCATTGGGCTAATGCATACATTTTTAAAGCGGAGAGGGCGGGTCTTTTCAAAATTTTGAGTAAATCCTTCACTATACCTTTAATTTTATATTATCAGTTAACTCTGACTTGCTTAGCTATTTGCTCATTGTTGTATAAATGTGTGAATGCCAATCAGTGAATGTAGCTCTAATGCCTTGAGCGGTCGTTGAGACTAGGAAAGTGCCATATGCATTCACTTTGCATGCATTCACAGATGATAAAACTGAATTTAGTTTGGCTTAATATTTCCAATGGATATGATCCCCAGGCAAGTCTTAAAGTTTTTCATTTCTATTGAGCATTTTGTCTGCAGTTTTCCATTCCTGAGCATTAAGTATTTTAATGATCAGAAAATGTGAACATCTGGAAAGCCTTATCTTGATAGGTGGCCATTAAAAGACTTTAATGGGGCAAATCTCAGCATTTTTTGTAAGTGTAGGGGCATGCCTGTTCATCAGAGCACAGAAAGACAAAGAAAGGGCTAAGGGAACTGTTTAGGGGAAGGAGAAGGAGACAATAAGGAAGGAGATTCATGGACAGACAGGTCTGAAGTGGCAGCAGTCGGCCCTGATGGAGACTGATAGGACAATGAGGAGATAAGAGAGGAGAAGGTGCAGGAGCAGTCTGCTTTCACTTTGTCGAGAAGAGGCCAAGACAGATCGAGAAAAGGACAAGAAGAAAATGAATCAAAGTTTGGAAATGATGAGCATGCCTCCAGTGGCAAAATGGAAGCAGGGAAGGGAAAAGGAGTAGGGGAAATTTATGGAAAAAGGAAATTACAAGGAAAAAGGAGAGGCGGTGTGTGTGTGAATTAATGAAGGAGATTTACTGTGCTGGATTTGTGGAGAGAGGAAACAGGAGATGGGTGAGGTTCCCCTGTGCTTCCATAAGCACTTTGCCAAGCCACCACAGCCACTTAGGTCTATATGAGTTTAGAGCCACTCAGCACTCTGTTGTCCATTTCATCGTGTCCACAGCAATTATCGTCCAGCCTTCGCCTACTGATGCAATAAGACAGGCAGCACAATGCTTAGAACAACAAAGCAGAGAGCATAGATAGAACGATAGTGAAATAACATTAATACAGGCTCATTTAGGAAATGCATAATAATTCCCAAAAATAGTCTGGGCTATGCTGGTCTTGTAAAATTTTAGATGTTGAGAACTAATCGGCTTAATGAACTCTTTGTAAATATAAAGCAGGCTGTATTTATGGATTCTTCTCCGTTGATTTAATAATTTATTTAATAGGGCGGCATATTATTATGACCACTGATTGGTATGGAAAAACACTCATTCTTCAGCATAACTGTGCTAAAGATAGACTGCCTTTGGGACAGAAGAGGTAAAAGTAAGAGACTTGATGGACAATTTATCTATAGACGATTATGATTCAATATGCAACTTATTTAAACCTAATTGTGTTGCTTCCTTTTCCTTGTGCTAAGTTTTATTCTGAGATATAATTTTATCAGTTTGCATCAAGCAAACAAACAATAAAGACCTGGGGAGTGTATAAAACCTGTCTTTTTTAATATTACATCCATAAAAACATAGTAGTAGTAATAGCTGTCATGATCTGCCCTGATAGCTGACATTAGTTGTTCACTTCATTCACCTGTCTAACTCTGCCTGGTTCCTAATCATTCCTCATCTCATCCACCTGCATTCGTTACTTTATATTCCGCTTGTGTTTGCCTTGTCTCCTGATGGTATCCTGGCTCCTAGGTGGAGACCAGTTTAAAGCCTCGCAGTTATCCTGGTATCATGTCTTGGCTCTTTCCCTCAACCACTGAGCTTACCTGTCTGCATCTGTGCGTGTCTGTCTGAGCTCCCTGCTGGACTCATGGAACTTTTACCTGCCTTCACGCTCCGTTCATTTGTGGAACCCTGGATCTGTCTGTTTCTGTTCAGATCGGAACACCTGACTGGGCTGCGGACTCTTGGATTCCAGAACTGTTCCTGTCTGATCTGTATCCCTGACCTGGATCGGATTCCTGGCTGCTCACTGAGGTTGCTGCATCGGGGACACTCTGGGCGGCTCTGCGCCGCAACTCATTTGGCAGTCCATTGACTGGATCCTGCCTTTCTCTGAGAGGATGGATTGAAGTGTTAAACCAGGCAAGTGACCCGCACAGATAACCATCTCCTGTCAGATGATCGTTGTCTATTACCTCTGATTGTCCAGAGTGTCAGTGATTGGGTGGTTTGCTCTCTTAAGAGTTATTAATATCTTTATTCTTCTTTCAAAATATTGTCCTAAAATCTGATAAACCCCAGTTACTACTAAACTACTGTGCATTTGTTGTTGGTAAAGTGACATGAAGTTTCCTGTGTTTTGCTTGTTAAGTTATTTTGACACAATGCACTTTAGGTTTTTTTTTATCTCAAAGATAGAGTGGACACATTTTATTGTATTCTTGCAGAAAGCACCTTTAGTTTTCTCAGGCAGTGGTGGAGGCATGTTATTCTACACTTTTTTTCTCCAGCTTTTATTGTCATTACACTTTTACAAGTTCAGAGCAATGAAATGAACTCTGCATTTAACCCATACACTTGGGGAGCAGTGGGCACCATTGTGCAGTGTTGGGGGCTAAGAGTTAATTCTGTGGGAGTGGGGTTGAACCTCAGGACCTCAGGATTCCAAGCTCTATGCCCTAACCACTAGGCCACCTCTCCCCTGGCTACAGGATGGATTATATGGTATTCTGAGTTTTTATGGACAATACTGTTTGAATACCATGTTGTTTTCAGGGCGCAAGGGGAATTTTCTACTGATTCTACCTACATTTTTTTTTTACCCAAGTAAGGAAATGTCAACTATTAAGAAACACTTTCTGACTTCTGCTTAGATGTGCCTGTCATGAGTGAGATATACGTTTACCGAAATAATTTTCTGTTAAGATATTTTTACCTTTACTTAATATTTTTTCCTACTGTACTTTGATGGTTCTACTCACTGTTCAGCTGTTTAAAGCAACAACTTTCTGTGGAAAACATTGCATGGGGCTGGTCGTGGACATTTGTCCCTCCATCTGACCTCTTCTGCCAGTGTCCTAATATAAAATAATACAGACATGCTAAAAGTCCACATTCACACAAAATCCTGTCTAGTATAATCAGATTTAGCTGGAAATCAACCTATATATCATAAAAACATAGACTAAATTAAATCATAGATTATGTTTGTCCAGCATGACTCATTGGGCTATTAATGTGCAAGTGACTGTTTTTATTTGATTATGTTCTGCCCCTTTGAGCAATATAATTGGGTGTGTTTTACCCATTAATATTTCTATGAGTCTATGAGTTACAGCTCATTAAAGATTGTTGGCAGTCTCTTCCTGAGGAGGTCATAGCTGTTCCTTTTTTATAAAAACGTCCAACAAACTACAGTCATGATAGTTTGTTTAAAGGGTACCAAAGTATCCAAATATCTTGGATGGCGTCTCTGACAGTTGCACCAAATGTGTAGCATTTACCTAAACTAAAAGAACAAAAAAAGTAATATCTGCATAGCAGCATACCATTTGCACTGCCACACATTAAAATAAAAATATTTTCTCCTTTTTATTTTCATTAAACTGTCACAAGTTTAGAGCAGCAAAATTAACTCTCTGCATTTAAACCATCCCCTTGGGGCAATTGTGCAGCACCCATGGGATTAAGGGTCTTTGTTCAGGGAGCCAGAGCAGCAGTCTGTGGGAGTGGGGCT
>NW_015150891.1:162612-183938 GCF_000732505.1 Cyprinodon variegatus
TATATATACATTGTTTAATATTGCAGGTGATTTCTAAAATCTGTACGAAAACCTTCTATTTGACTTTAGCTGGTTAAAGGGATTAATCACTTCATTATTTATAATCTTATGCATTAAGAAGATCTCATTTAAATGTATGATGGAGGATTTGCATTGTTGCAGGAGCAGCAAGGTGTTGTTTTTACAGTTTTGAAGAGTGTTTCATTATCTTATGTATTAAATCAAAAAGCAGGAGGAAAATATGTGTTCTTCTTTCTTGGTCCTTTTGTGTCTGCATGTTTTATGATAGATGGTTGGATTTTAAGTTTGAAAGAAGGACAAGTCTGATCTCATAAAAAGGGAGTGAAAACTAGGGTCACCAGCTGAATTCCATTGGCATGTCTATTATGCTTTTTACTTATTTTAAGTTGTTTGTTAAAGATGGAGCAAAAACTGGTAAAATTGACAAAAACTTATGGTATTGTGGTAGAGAATGAAGGCAGATGTTTTTGTGGATTAAACCAAAAGATTTTTGTTAAACTTGTTTCTCCATAAGCTCTGCATTGTTTTTCATAACCAGCTTCTTTAATCCTAATAATGTTGCGTGTTATGAGATGTGACATCCATCCATAGCTTGATATGGTTCCCATTTGGCAACTTTATTACCTTTTTTGGATGTTGTTAGAGTTTATTGTCAAAGATAAACAGAATTTATGGAGTCAGAATTCTACCAAAAAAAGTACATGAAAAAATAAATGCTCATAGCAGCAGTTTTATTTGAAACACAGGTACGTAAACTACTCTCCACATGTATTTTAAACTTTTTAGATTCAATACAATGAAAAAACAACATATGCCTTCAGTTTATTTCTATAGCGCCAATTCACAACACATGTCATCTCAAGGCACTTTACAGTTCATCAGATCATACAGTCAAATTGTTTAAAGTTTTCTATCTTAGGAAAACCAGTTGATTGCATCGACTCATTGAATCAAATGCAATCCCTCATACTAAGCATGCTTGTAGCGACAGTGGAGAGGAAAAACTCCCTTTTAACAGGAAGAAACCTCCAGCAGAACCAGGCTCAGTGTGAGTGTCCATCTGCCGAGGCACACTGGGGTTCGAGAAAAAGCAGAGATACAAAAAGAAACTTTAAAAGGCAGCCCCGTCCAGGAAACACATTATTGAAAGGTTTTATCTGTCCCCGTGCAAATGGGTTTGGCTAACATTTAAGCACATATTATAATATCTGTTTAAAGAGTTTAAATCTTATATTCGTGACTACGGTTCTGCTCCTCGAAAATGTTATTAGCATCCATAAAGCCGGGCTTACACTGTGTGATTTTATTGCCTTTTCAGGGCGATTCTCCAGTTGTGCGATAATTTTTCCATCAGGCCGACTTTCAGCCTGATCGTGCATCGTGTAGTGTACAGGTGGTAACGAAGGGAAATCAGCCTATCACGACCACCTCCCGGGAGTGTGAAGTTCGGTATCCATTCTTTGCTTGCTGTGTGTGTCAACTGTTATGGTTGCTAGGCAACAGGGCATACTGGAGGTGACGGCCGGAGAAGGTTGGACCTGTTTGAATCCACAACCAAAACTATTTCGACCTCCTTATTTTCACAGACCAGGAAGGATCCAGTCCACGTAGAGCGGGTCTTTGGAGGATCTAGCCTCTGATATCAAACACACCTGTTAGCTACCCTGTTGAGAAAAGGGAGGCTTGAATAAACACTCATTTATATCTGAATACAGATTTGTCGCTGCTGTTAGGCATTTTTTTATTTTATATCCAGCAGTTGATAGACCCAAAGTCAGAATTTGACGGTAGCAAATAACAGAACAGCCATAATAACAAGCAGGAGAGTGCAGAGAAGGAACAGGATCATAACAAGCAAGAGAGTGCAGAGAAGCATTATGGAATCATCCTTGTTAGATATTGGCCTCATGGTTTTAAATCTGGATGCATAAAATGTACAAAATCTGTGTGGAGAATACTTTAAGTGTGCTTGCTTTAAAATAAACATGTTCATATGAGTATTTATTATGCATGTGCCCTTTAGCAGGATTCTGACTTCCTACAAACTGGCAAATAGGGGAAACAAACATATAGCTGGATAATGATAAGTGTGAGTTAAATTTGCATTCATTCACCTTTACTTGAAAACAGCAAAATAACATCCAGAGCAACTAATGACCTTCAGAGTTCATCTCACAAGTAAAAGGGACATTGATGCAATGTGGGGTAGGGGATCTGGTCCAATGGGATCAAAATGTAAATTTTTGGCCCACATGCATGTGATTGAAAACTAACGCTGCTCATTACCCCAAGCACAATGTGCCCATTGAGGGGGGCGGGGTTAACGCGAATCGAGTCGCCACCTACTGTATCAGAGTTTGTTCACAACCTGTGGATCACAGTCTCTGTAATCGATTTGCTTTGCCTTAATGTGCAGGGTGACCAATCAGGTGTTAGATAACCGCCCCCTAACTTTGATGGGTGAGTTTGACAGATTCTTTTAATGGTTTCGATGCACTGCGACACAAGACTATGAAATACTTAAATGCACACTGAAATAATTATATATACTTTTTTTAATAAAATGAAGACATATTTTATTAAATCAATGACACATTTATATATTTAATTCCTTAATTATTTAATGAATTACACATTTAATTAATTGTTTATCACTGTATTTATTTACTTAATTGTGGCACTTTATATTAGTGACGTGGTTTTATTTAATGAATGACACATTTATTCATTTAATTCCACATTTAATTAATTATTGACACATTTAATTATTTATTTAATGCTGTATTTATTTATTTAATTTTGGCACTTTTTATCCTCCATTGAAACATGGTGATGAAAGCATCCTGATGTGTATTTCAAATTCTTTCAGTAGGGACATGGAAACTGATAAAAGTTGATTTGGAGATTTATGGAGCTAAATAATAATTTTAAAAAACGATTCAGGAGAAAGAAACACTTAAATGCAGCAAACAATGGCTACAATCACACTGCAGGTGTTGATGCTCAATTTGAAGTTATCACTGGTATTAATTTTTGGAGTTTTTTGCATGGTCATTAAAACTACTATTTAAATGCAGGCAACATCAGACTCCAGTCTGGGCAGTTGGCAAACACACTTCTTTATGGAAGTCATAACAGATGTCAGCATCTCCGTGTTTTTATAAGTTGCTGAACAATGGGAGCTGGCAAATTTATGATCTCATCATAACAAGACAAAGAAAGGTAGGAAAAAGAGAGCAGAACTATTTACAATGTGTTTCTGTGAAGCAGCGGCTGCTGCCCCAGATCATAATGTGGGAGTCTGATGAAATGCAACATGACATACTATCAGATACATATCCGTTTAAGTACCAAATAACAAATGGTGAATAATTTGGATTGTTTTAGGGGCAAGAAAAATCATACTTAGGCTACTATGACTGCCATACAAAAGCTTGATATGGGTCACAAATCTGATTTGGGCCCCATTGGCCTGCAGTTTGAATGTAGTCAAGCTGAACTGTTCACCTTTATGCAATATGAAAACTTTACAATTACAGGCCATGCTACAAAGGAATTATTTATCTTTATTATCTGCTTACCCCTCTGTATGAGACAGTATGTTCTCTATATCCTGAAAGGTGAGATTTTAAGGTATCTGTCTTGTCTTTGTGCTAAAATTAATGTTCTGCTCTTTGAGCTTCACCGTCCAAAAAAATGTTCCCCTGTTGTTTTCCCCTGTGCTGTTCTTCGTTAGGAACTGATATGAAAGAAACTACAGAAAATGTTAATTTAGGGGAATCCATCTGGACAGGCACTAACGCTCCAGGCACCAAAATGATGCCGAACTCACAATGGTGCTATTTTCTGTCTAATGGTGTGAATAAAACAGTGAGAAATGTTATAATATAACAAGAGGCAGATCGATATACTGTCAGCTGGGAGAAAAAAACAAAAAAAAACATGCACAGCTGCAGCGATTTCCCTGGATGTGTCTAATGCTCACATCTTCATAAAAGCATTGCTGATGAGCAGGGAGAAAGCTTTTAAAGCGTATGTGATGTTCATTACGATGAAGTTGTTCCGTTAATGGCACCAACACACACACTAAGCCTGCCGTGTTGAAGGTTACCACCTAGATTTTGTTCGCAATGCGAATTTAATGCAAAGGAAAAGTTGTATGCTTCCCATCATCGCCGAGGGGGCTTCATGAGGCTGAAGCGAGACAGCCTCTTCTGTGATTAACGAGTCTCTGTGAACAGAAGACTCAGCGTTTAAAGCATTTGACTGATGCTTCCACGATTTCCCGCATACATCACTCAAACTTTTTATTCCACTTTGCAGACAGTTTTGATATCAGTAACAGATGAGAGTAAGAGCAAACCTCTTAGTTCTGCTGATGGGAACAAAGTAAAGCCCAAAGCTCTTCTTCTGGCCAATTTCCCAACTTGTGCTGTCAATATAAACCCTCTTATAGCTCTAAATAGGTGAGAGCTTTGTTTATTCCATCATCCTGTATTATGCGCTGTTATGTACTCACCCAGCCCTCTCCGCCTTCTGTGACTGATACTCTGTGTGTTCGGAGTCGCAGCTCTTTGGCACCTGCTTCCATCTATAATTGATGGGCAGGGCCAGAGGACATGTCAGAGGGACTCGGCTCAGCCACGGACTGACAAGGCCACACAGAGTGGCAGGGAAACACTTCACTTCCTCAGCCCATCGACATTCAACACACACTTCACACATTCCTACGCTTCTGGGATGTACAGTCACTCTGGGAGATGGGGGCAAGAACTGAAATGGGAATACAGAAACTAATATCTGGACTTTATGTCCTGCTTTTAATATATCTCACTATTTTATATAATCACTTTTCTCAGAAGCTATTTTCTCATGTATACCTGCACTGCTTTATGATGTGATAAAGAATGTTATGAAAGGTATGAATTAATTCTTTGATTTATAAAGATATCATAAAACTGTATACACAGAGTTAATAGTATCCTAAAGAGATTCATTATTTCTGCTTGATGGTGAAGTTTTACCTTGCTTAACCTTCAATTTCTTTTATAATGAATGCTGTAGAATACACAGTGCTCATCTTGGTGGAGTTAGTCTACTTTTCTCTATACATCTACAGTATATGTAGTGATTGCCTGAAAATATGAGGATGAAAAACTTTGTTTTTTAATAAAATATTTTCAGTCAAATAACTACCAAATGTTGTTCGGTGAAAACGCACCCAACTGGCTGTGTGTTAGGAAAACAAAGTGTGATTTAAATCATTTTCAAACAGCTAACTCTGCACACATGGAAAACATTTACAACAATGTTCATTCAAAATATAAGAATCTGCTGCCAAAGATTCTTCAACTCCAAGTCAAACATACTTAATTTAGAATCTCTTTAAAGGCGTGAAACTCAACTAAATTAAGCTCTTATGTAGACAGAGAAAAATTTGAAAACCATAATTAATAAAAAAAAATAATGCAAGAATATAATAGTTTGGCTTGGATTACATGTTTGAGAATGAAAAGGTATCTTTAAGAGTTTTATTTAGAGCAACTGTAATGTGTTCAAACCAATTGACAATGCAAATCCAAGGAAGTAGATACAATTCATTTAGTTAAATAATGTTTAATTAACAGATTTGCCTATATCAGAAATCAATTACAGGTTTAGATAATTGAGTGAATAGTTAAAGGTAAAACCCCTTAGCTTCTGGAGCTAGGTTTTTAGTTGTTTTTTTTAAGGAGCTAGTGCCTATCAGAGATTAGTGGAATCTTTTTAAAGGACTCTAGTCACATTTTGTCACAAATACAATAACCAGTAAACACATACATATTAATCTTAACTTGTTTTTTTTTTTAAATCATTTTTGAAATACTTTACAATTCTAAAAAACAGATGAGAGCGTGTTAGCATTATGTGAGCAACCAGTATGCTGCTAGTTTCTCTGGCTTCTTTACTGAACAGTAAAGCACATAAAATGATCAGAAATCATAAAAAACAAACACATTGTGTAGCTGGAAACTCTTTCCCTAACTCTGCCTGACTTGTTGAGCTCTGTTTTGGAAAGGTGAGACATCTCCAAAGTCCAGGGAAGTTTGCTCAGGATCTGTAGCCAGAAAGCCTAGCTGACGGGTTTGTGTTTCCTTTCTACCTCACCTGGGTCCAAGAGTTGTATAAATATTGTCTGGAAGAGTTGTATAAATAAAATAGAAGGTGTAAAGAGTAATGGTTAAAAGTATGAATCACTTTTTAGTTTGTTTTTTAGGTAACTGAATCTAAAGGTGTCAAAACCTTGAAATAACATCCAATTAGAACAAGCTTTTAGAATTAATCAGTGACAAAAATAAGTTATAAACCATGCACAGACATTTTCAGACAGACAATTTGACAAACAACAATAAATGAATCAACCAAATACACACAAAAAAGACAAATTAACATCATTCAAACCAAACACCAATTTCCAAACTAACAAAATTCAACATAAATAGAAACAAAACCCACCACCATATAAACTTGTCGGTATATACAGCCAGTGAAATGACATAGATTAAGTACATTGTCTGAAAAGGGGTATGAAGAAGTAAACCCCCCCGTCTCGTCTCTGATGAGGCCCACCACCGTGGTGTCGTCTGCAAACTTCACAATGTGATTAGTGGAGAACCTGGGGATGCAGTCATCAAGGTGAACAGCAGGGTTCTCAGGATGCAGCCCTATATATATTTCGATTGGCTGAACAGCTCTTGCTTTATGAGGAAATATGAAATGAAGAAAATACCACATTAAACCTCATCCACTCCTAATCAGATCCCTGTACAAAACATTGTATTCTGTACATTTTATGCATGAAATTCCACCACCCTACTGCTTGTCCTGCTTTCTTTGGGAGCAACTGTATTTTTGCAAATAAATGTGATCAGCACTTCCCCTTCCCCTTTCCTTTTGGACCCCACCTTTACTACTAGTTTTTTTAAATTAGCAATTGCTCACTGTTAGCGGTGGCAAGGCAAATCCTTGCCAAGAGACGTTTTAAGATCCTGACAACGAATCTACAGGATGAACAGTCTGGCTCACTGGTTCTTAATTAGCTTTTTCTCAGTTGAAATGGACCAAATTACTAGAGTGTTTTTTGTACAGGAAGTAGGTCCAACCGAAGAAAATGGAAACCCAAGAAACGTCAAAGATTTAGATTATCTATTGTGCCTCATCACATCAAGGGAAATCAGAAACATCAGCAGAAATCACTTTTTCCACATCCTTCATCTATCTCTCCTGCACAGAGCAGTAAAGTCAGTGTAAAATATGCTGACACAGCCAAGCGTCTTCCCTCCACTGCCTAACAAGGGCTGTCCCTGGAAATGATTTAAAAATGTTACTCTGAAAAATATGGTGAAAGTTATTTCCTAACTGACGTGACTTTGGGTATCAGGATCTTCCAAAGTCACAGAGAGCAGAAAAAGGCATTAACTGTGCTTTCATTTTACTGTCAAGCAAATCTGATGTTACGAGATACTTTTCAACACATTATGTTATATGTCTCTCCTTCCCTCTGAGTCAAAACTAACTTTCCAGCCATTGAAATAGCCATTTCAAAGCAATGCATATTCCATGTGTTTCATCCTACGATGCATCACTGGAGTCATTAAAGGACACTGACATCAAGCAATAAAAGTCTACCCAGAAAAAGTGGCAGAAATCAAGATACCCCCTTTTCACAGGAATGTTAATCAATCTGTAATCACTAGTGGATTAACAGGTCCACATCTCAACAGTCTCAAGCTTGTACGCTTCAACATCATTGGCTTTTCTTCTTCTTCTACTGATCTAATCTGGTTTTTTTCTGTGGTGTGTGTATGGCGCCCCCCTTTAAAATGGTTCCTTCTCCCAAAGCAGTGGCGTGCACAGAGATTTTTGGAGGCAGGAGCTCAGGTTGGAAAAAGGGCACCTTATACGTCCCATGGAGCGGCCAAAGGCTTCTGATGCTGATGTTTAACAATCATTCGCATCTTGAAGCCATATAGGTATCAATTAAATAAATTATTTCAAATCCGCTGATATATAATAATAATTTAAAAAAAACTGAAAAACAGTGGACTAGATTGAGTTTGGGTTTTTTTCATTTATGTGGAAAAAAATAAACACAAATGAAGCAGAGTACCGAACAAAGATAGAAAGAAACATGAGTTTATCAGCTGTAGGTAATGAATTACGCTGTAAAACCCATTATTTTCTAGTTTACAAGTAATTGCTATTATAAGTCTTTAAATGAGTGATGATTCCATTTCTTCAACAGCCTTTCTTCTTCTGGAGACGTAGTTTGTTACCTGGATGGTTTCCTGGCCCTTCACAAGGGCAAGGCTCTAGTGAGGTGGTGCTACATGTCTTATGGAGCAAAATTGCAAAAACCTAGATTCTTGGTTTCATAGACTTTTAAATTCATGAATGGTATTTTGGGCCAAAGATTAAAATAAAATAAAAAAATAAAAAAAGGTTTCAGGAAGACACTTTTGGGCACACTTTTTGTCACTGTTTTTATGCTCTACCACAACCAATTAAAAATCAGCATGGTCCGAATAAAGATAATCAACAACCAGTAAAGGTCCGGAGACATTTTAAATCATAACCCGTTACTTTAAACAGCATTTAACACTGAAATAAAATGAGGCGTTTATCCATCCATGTTATAGACCAACTTTTTAAATAAAAAAAAATATTTATTAATATAAAAAATAGAATATTTATCCATTTTTAAATAAAATGTTTTTTAAAGTAGAGAACAATCTTTCAGTTTGGCATATAGACAATTTCCCGATTCACATCTTTTAAAAAACACCTGAACTGACAGTTTATTTTTTTTTTTTTCTATGGCTCAATGAGAGCAGTGGGCTTTAGGCTGCCCTGCAAGGCTTTAAACCCGGGTCTGAATGGTGACAAAGCCATTCTAAAGCACATATCAAGGTGCTCATTTTGGTTTTGTACATGGTAGAGAATCCTGCTACACAGCAGCAGGTTGAGCCAAACCTAGTTAAGATGTGCAGGGTCATCTTTGAGCACCATTTCACTTTTCTTTCACCAGTTCACTGCAGTTCTTCCAGCAGTCCACACTTTCTCTGCTCTTTTTCTCATCGTCTTCTCCTTCTTTCCCATCGACCGGCTTGCTACAGGTTTGCCTGCTGTGTCTAAAAGTAGCAGCAGCAGCAACCCAGACTGACAGCAGCTCATTGGCTAATTTGTATAATGTGTGGCCTGGTCCTGGACACTCCAGAGGGCTTTACCGTTTTAACAGGAGAAGCGGCGCAAGTGAAGTTAGACACTGTCATTGGACAACATGCAGTAAATTATAAATGTTTTAAATCAGGGTGGGTCTGAATTAGCCAGCAGGTGGGTCTGGAATTGACCCCTAATCCGTGACCTCTGACCTAGTGTCAATCTGTGAACGTCCCTGACCCAAGATCAGAGTGTTTATGGAAGATTAACTAACATTACTCCCCTTTTAGTTTAGTCAAATACTTTTTAGTCCAAAGTTTTTTTGGTCTTTTAGATTAATAAACCGATTTCAAACAGCCAGTACTGTCTCTCATAAGTGTTCTTCTCCAACAGTTTGGAAATACTTCTTCTGTTAAGACATAAAGTAAGAAGAAGTAAGTATAGAAAAGGCTCCATTCTCCCTGCAGAAGGATTCACAACAAATTATGAGGAGGAAAAATATTCCTTTGCATATTATAATCCCATTGCAAGTCAGGAAGCTGACTTGTTTTTTTTTTTTCTTTTAAAATTTAAACCACACTTCCTAATGGCGCAGCACAAATAGGTGGTTGTGCTATACACTGCTGTGGATTATTTTTCACTGATATTAGGCTGATTCTATTTCCGGTCAGCAGACTGGGAAATGAAAATAGGAATCGAAAATAACAAAAAATTGAATAATACAGGAAGAATTGAAAGAACCGGTTTCGATCGACTCTTGATGCCCAACCCTATGCTAATGCGAAAAACAGCACATTGCAAAACCACTGTGTTTTCTGAACATCAGATCTTAAACTGTGTTTTAAAGTGTGTGTTTAGTGTTGGATGATTCAGTTTAGATTTGATCAAATCTCCCATGAATTCCTTCAAATTGAAATAATTCATTTGAAAGTGAGGCACAGTTTCAGATTCGAGCTTTGGTGTGATGTTTCATCTTTCTCTCTGTAACCGAGTACATCTAAAGGCTTCTTCAAAGTTTTTAGTGTTCGACTTATCCTTCAACAGAATATTAACTTATCATCCACAGAACAGAGCAAAATTAAAACCACTTCATTTTTATATTTTAAAATTTGTTAAACGTTGATATATTAAAAGGTAAATCACCTTCATATCTAGGACTAATAGTGTAAGATTATGTCATTCAGATAAACATATGTCAGGATCCTCCAATAAGTATCTTTGGTATTCTTATACAATGTTTGAGTAAAATGGGTAGAGCAAACTACAGCTTTCATATTTTATCATTCCTGCCATGTAAGTTTTACGGCTAACTTTTAAACCTTTATACTATGGTACTATTGAAGTATTAGATGAAAGACATCACTGGTGCTTTCATTTTCTGCTTTGTAGTAAACAAACTAAGGGGCAGAAGGTGCCTCGCTAGGATACTTTGCATTTGGCTGTGAAAAATGAAAAGTGTGAAAAAGTTACAGTTGCCAACTGGAACGAAAATGCAAATCGTGGATACTCTTGGACACTTCTTGTCTGTCACTGGATGCTCTCATGCATTTTTAATACTTGCTTGAAATTGCACAGGGTCCTGTGGAATGGTGCCTATCTTCACATCTAAATAGGAACAGACTACTTCTACAGTTAAAGCCTAGACACATTGAGGGAACTCCATGTTTTCAAATGACTTTTATTCTAATAAGAAGTACACCTTGCTTATGAAATCAGATGGTGCAAGAAATTAGGTTCACAAGGGATGAGGTGTGAGAGAGTTCCCTCTGTCATCAACTATAGATTTTGAGTTTTCTTGAATTTAAGACTGTGAATCTGTAACTTGCACAGCTTTATTTATAGATTCAAACTATATTACGGTATGCTGTTTTCTTTAAATTAATTCTTTTGTCAATTTAATCCAATATTTAGTATGTTCTCTTTTACTGTTATCATATAGGATTAAATGAATTTGTTTTAATATTGTTATTCTAACATGTTACAATAGACTAAGTATTTCTGATTTCTAACTAGTGATCCCTAATGCACTCCATAAACATTGAAAAACTGTAAAAGGTGACTTTATGTAATGAACTCAGAATGTTGGACCCAGAATTTGAGGCGAGACAGGCAGACCGCTTCAATTTTCACTATAGAATCATTTCAAACTCAGGCTTCCTTCATACTGCAGATAAATGCGGCCTACTTCCAACATTTTGTGATTCAAATTAGATTTTTCTTTAGATAATAAAAGGCAAAAAGTCTGTTTTGTAAGTGATACTAATTTGAATATTAATCTGATGTTTTCAGGAACCATAATATTCATTACATATTTTTGTCATTGCCTTTAACAGATTCCTAAATTTATGCCTTGGGGGAAAAAAAACAGCAATTTTAACGTTTTAATGTTTTTGGGGACCCAAAGATAGAGAAGAGGACATCAAGTCCATAGGGAAAAAGATGAGTTATAGAAAGTCAGCATTCTGCCAAATGTGCACATAAATCTCTCTTCGCACACATTTTAAAGGTTTTATGCGTACAGATTCAATACCATGAGGCCTCCAACAGGTATTGTAAATCCCTTTATTGTCCCACAATGAGGAAATTCCCTCTCTTGGGGAGAGGTGGGCGGCCATTTTATGGCGCCTAGGGAGCAGTGTGGGGTTAAGGGTTTTGCTCAGGAACCCAGAGTAGAGCCTGCAGGGATCGAATCGTGTACTTGCAACCTTGTCAGAGCACAAGCGCACTGCTCTAACCACTAGGAACACTCCCTATCCATCCACAACATATCAGTCTATCCAGTGGTGTTAAAAGCAAAAATCAATTTGATTTGCCAAGCTAGCATAAGTAAATTTTAAACATCAATGTTGAATGATACTTGAAGAGTTTAGGCGAGGCAACTGGACGTGAAGTTTTCTAGAAGATGTTTCGCCCCTCATTGAAGAGGCTTCCTCACTTCCAACTGATCGTGGGGAACACTGAGATTGATATACTGTAGGTGTAACAAAGAATTAGGAAAAAACAAAAGGTGGTTCTGATCGCTCTTACTGGATTGGCCATGGAGGTCTACAGGGGAATGGGAATGATCATTAACTCTCTCGTCAGAGGGCTTTATGTCACATGTCTCATTAAAGTATGAGTTAGGTAGGACCGGTGAGAAGAGAATCTTCTGGGTAGTTTTCATAAAAGTGCTGGAAGATTGGTCCGGTTGGTCGCCAAGCTCGTCAGCGTTCTCATTGAGTAATGGTGTGCTTGGTTCGTAAGCATGGCTTGAACATAGTCCCCCCCCCCCCCTCATCTTTTTATCTTTTAAAGATTGGCTCCCTTTGTGAAATGCTCTATAAATATCATTTAACATTATAATTCATATTTTCTTTATAACTTTATCATTATAACCACAAAATTATATATATCATTATATTATAACCTCCAACTACATGGCTTAGAAGCTCATCTTTCTTTAATAACGTCTCTCAAACACCCATTCTGCTTATTTTAATCGGTGAAACCAAACCAGTGTGCAGATCTTAACATTTGCTCAGCAATCTTTGTAGATCCCCCTTCAACACACCCACTTATTGCATGTACTATATGATCAATGCCTTATGTGTAAGAACCATTGCAGTCGTTGTGTCCCCCCGCTGGTAGAGCAAAGGCAGATAGGTTCACTTGTGCCTTGGAACTACCATGCTTGACACAACTTTAATTATTTCATCTGTGAACCTATTTTAAGCAGCTGCATTTGACTTTACCTTAATTAGAGAATTAATTTTCTGTTCTAAAGAGCATATTTAAGACTTTCATTTAGTAGTGATTACATTGTTTAACTGCTCCACTTGGCTTTCTATAGTTAAATAGCAAAGCTTCAAGCCTGCTTTAATGCTGAATAGTTCTTCATTACAAAGATAATATCAAATTTGCTGGCAGGCCTAGTCTGTTAAATAACATAAATTGAACCTTTTAGCAATTAGTTCTCTTCTGTTTATCATTAATGATCCCCTCCCCTCATCTAAAAAAAATGTCCATAACACAGCAATAGGTTCAATGTAATTCCTATTACTCCTTATTCCCTATTTAGCCATGAGTGCATATAAATATTGCTGTTTTTTCTCATCATGGCTTTATTTCAATGGATAACAAGCTGCACAGACTGTTACTGGAAAAAGACGGTGATGTTCTTCTATGGTTAAGTTATTCACAATTTTCTAATCAACAACTGGCATCAGCTCTTTAAGAAAAAAACACTTTATTTTACTTGCTGTCATTCCTTTTTTATGCCTATTTTTTCAAATCATTCAATTGATCTCTTGAATTTTCAGGCACTTTAAGCTGCAAAAGTGAAAATTCACATAAAAGGCTGAGGATTAGATAAATAAGGGCTATGAAGCATTCTTCCCTGGCTGTGCAATAAATTATAATTAGCCAACTTGTTAAGACTGCCTAAATAAAGTAAATACATTCATGATTGATGGTGAGAGGCTGAGACTGAATTGATTCCCTCCCTTTTATTTTCATGGCTTATTTATGAGCTGTTACTTAAATTTGATTTGCACCACTTTGCATGCTGTCGTTATTTGTTGGAAGCAATGTTCAAGTTCACACCTCACAAGCTCTAAGTAGCTCCAAAATCAGATTACATTGTTCAAAATAAATTATTAGTATTCACAGGTAAGGGCCTAAACATTCAGAGCTAAATTTATTTTTTCACTTATTCAGTATTCAGTATTTCAGTATTATATGCAATCAGATAGTCTCCAAAAATACTGGTAGAAACAACCATCAGTCAATTAGCATGTTAGTCACATCAATAGATAGAATAATGGCCAACCTAATTAATATACTTTTTCTTCTCTTGTTCGCCTCGCAGTGTTTCTGTATGATTGATTGTGTGTTTAACTTTTAGTAGGAGAGCAAATGTTGCCACAAAGTAGTTAATTTTGGTTGTAATTTTAAAGGTACTGGCCAGAAAAGTTGGCTTTTGAATAGTATTAACAGTCGTGCAGCAGATCAGCTGTGATTACAGGTTTAAGAAGAAGCAAGTATATTAAAAACTGGTGTTTTTATCCTTGAACCTAAACATATAATAGGCACTTGAATGGGCTCTAAGGAAACTAAAAGCTTAAAAGTAGAACAGTTTTTTTCTCTTTCTTTGGTCACAATGGAGTGAACAAAGCGGCCAAATATGCTATAATGCATATCATGCCGTGTCGTGTGCATGTCGTTTTAGTTAGCCACTAAAGCTATTATTACACGATTTCTTCAAAATGTAAAAGATAATATGGTTTCTTATTTCACTTTACTATTTGTTAATATTAATCACCAAATAAATACAATGATTTAAAGGTTACAGGACTAAGATATTTTATTGCTTAATAGCCTCTTAAAAAATAAACCTTAATTTAATTTTACAGACATTTCTGCTGTTGTCTGAAATTTAAAAAGCCTGCATTTGGAACTACTTAAATTTCATAATTTTAAATACAAAAAATGGCTGAAGGTCTGCATCAATGGAATCCAAATTAGTTTTACGTATAACATAGAGACAAAAACCTCAACCTCAGCACATGAAAAATGTCTGAATGTTTGGATAAATTATTGTTCTTTCTTTTTATTGCCCTTATAAAACCTAAAATAAAGCTAGTTGACATTGCTTAGTGAGCTGTGCTCAGTTCGGATTTATTAGATAAAAACTACATAGAGGCAACATTATATTCAACAAGGTCCATGAAATATATCCTTGAGACCTATGAACACACGTTTAACATGCACTTGTGAAAAACAAGCTGCTTAGACCAAAATACCTTGTAATTTCTAATTAATATCTTATTTATAAGTAAAAAAAGATTTAAATTAATTGGAAAATGCTTGCTTATAATGTGGTTATACTGATAATGTCAGGCTCAGAACATAAGGACCCAATTTTCTAGGCAGAGAGACAGTTAGTTTTAAAGGTGCCATAGGAGATCTTCCAGCAAGCTATATTTTTGAACATATACCATGCCTCTGCCTTCAGACCACCCCTCGAAACCACGCCTTCAAAACACATGAACGCGCGTGCTGTCTATCGAGTTATGGCAGGCCATATCCAGGTGTTCATCACGGTGCAGCAAACGGTCCTGCAGCACATCTAGAGCAGCACGTCTGAGCAGCCAAAGCAGTAAGTCGCTGATCTAGTAGCTGGCAGGGAGACAGACACATCGCTGATGAAAAATATTTGTTGACCGGTTTAGTGAAAACTAAGGCATTTAAAGTCGCTAACTGTATTAAGAGGTCACTTAGATCACCTGATAGTTTATCATTCCTTAGGTCAGTCCAACTCTACATAGGTTTTGGGAAAAAGGTTTTGGGAAAATTAACTTGTAAAACATGTTTAATCTACTGGTGCAAATTAAATATAATAACTATAAAACCTGGGTCACACTGGTGGTGTCCAAGGTTTTGATCTCAGGGTAAGCAGATCCTGATTTGTTGCATATTTATTTCACTGCAGGATCTTTGCCCCCCATATTGAAACAATATCTCACATTTGACTTGGACAGAATATGAAAAGTTATAAAAAAAAAATAAAAAAAAAGCCCACATGTTCAAGCCTGGAAAAGTTTAGTCTAGGCAACTGGAGGTGAAGTTTTCAAGAAGACTTTTTGCCTCTCATCGTACAGGCTTCTTCAGTTCTAACTAATGGTGGGGAGCACTGAAATTAATATACTGTAGGTGTAACAAAATAATTAGGGGGGACAAAAGGTGGCTTTTATCCCTCCCAACCGGTTGGCCAAAGAGGTCACATGGGGGGTGTTAATGGTTGTTAGGGGGTTCTGATGGGTCCTGAACCCTGTCATCAGAGTGGTTTCGGTTACATGCCTCCATGAAGTACGAGTCAGCTAAGGATGGGTGAGAGGTGAATCTTCTGGGAATTTTTCCTAATAGTGGTTTGTAACTATGTCAAAGGTTATATCTAAGACCAACTCTTCTGTTAAGAGATGTTTTTTCCAGGTTAACAAAGATGGCTTCCTTAACCCCTGGCTTAAACCATCTTTCTTTCTTGGCCATAATAGGGATGTTTTTGTCTTCATACTAGTGTCCTTTAGCCTTCAGGTGTAGGTGATGGCTGAGTTGCTGATTCCTGTCCTGAGGAGTTGTGTTGAGCCATGTGCCTGTGCAGCGATTGCTTGGTCTCTCCAACGTGTAGGTATGTGCGCTCTTCACGACAATGAACGGTGTAAACCATGTTGTTGGCCGTGTTTCTGGGTGTCTTGTCTTCGGGGTGACAACCTGCACAATGACAAAGCAAAGCCCCTCTTCATGCCACTGCAGTATCTCTTAAACCAGAGCAGAAAATGTTATGATCTCCTGATTAAGATTTTTGGTTCTGTTTCAAATTTTTTACTTTGGGTTGTTAGTTACACTTTGATTGATGTCATTCTTTGTTTTCTAGCCATTATTTTAATTTCCCTTTAGTCTCATTTACATTTATTTATTGTTAGCACATTTGTATTTCTTGGTTACTCTCTTTTACCCCCCTTTGTATCTTTGTAGCTTTAAAACTGCTACAAAGATGCACTGAAAGTCAATGCAATTTTGATTGTATTATTACCTTTATTAGGACAATTAAATAGTAAAGTTAAATATATTTTTAAACGTTACATTTACATCCTATCAAAATAATAACAGCATATTTAAAACAAAAAACACAGCTGTATCTATGTACACATGAAAATAAAATAGGCTTAGGATTGTGTGAAATATATTACTATTAGGTTTCACTATAACTTCATTAAAGGACACATAATTTCTATGGTCGCCCAGATAATTTATTTTTCATTCATCTGTACGTGTAATGAGAAAAAAATCTATTTTTTTTATGACGTTGCGTCAGGATGCCTGTGAGAATTATCAAGATTTGGGTTGGAAAAAAACAGGGCTGCTGGTGGACCATCTGTTTACATGATTATTGTTTAGATGATAACGAGGGACAAAGACAATTATTTAATCTAATTATCCTCTTAAACATCTACTAGCGTTAACTGAAAACTAAAAACAAAACAACAAAATAATCAAAAACTTGCAGTCCTGCTCCGTTCCAGACAGCATCCAACTGGCCGGTATCATTAGTGATGTGATTCCCCTGCAACATTGAGGAGGAATATAAGTAGTTGTGTCCAGCAAATAGCTATATTATTTTACTCAACACGTTATCTCCCATTAATTTGAACAATTCAGATAACAAACTTTTCTGAAAAAACAAGAAGTGGGAAAAACTGGATCACTGTATTGGACGCCTTCCCCCTCTCTCCTCTTTCTCCTTCCTTTGCGTTCCTTTTTGAAACCCAGACTTTATGGCGCTGCATTTTTCAGCCGTGGACTTTTTTACCACACTGCTGCTCATTTTCCCATTTTTTCATTAGTTTGTTTGTTTCTTAATCCCTGTGTCAAATGACATGTGCGTGGCATTTAAGCCCCGGTACGAGCGAACTGCAGGTGACAGACGGGGAGACCTGATGCGATGTAGGACCCGAGCACCAAACCATTTCTTGCAATTTCACGGCAGGGGGGTGTCAATATATTCATGCTTTGTTTTATTGTTTACTACTGAAAAATGAGGGAGAATATGAAGATTGTTTATTTAACACCTGGATTTTATTTTTATTTTTGGAAAATATAGCAGGATAAATCTTTTCTTCTTCTTTTGGGGCCCCACTCAGTCAAGGGCCCTTAGAATTGTCCTAACTTTACCCCCCATTACGGCGCCCTGCTTTCTGTTGCCTCCATGTGCCACCTCCCTTCCTCTCAGCTCCCTTCTAGTTACTTCTCTCCACCTGCTCCCAATCATCAGATTACTTCGTTTGTTGTTCTGTTTGGCATATATCCTCCTCCTCTGAGGTTGCTGTGTGCTGGATTCTCTTCATTCCCTCCTGAAGCCTTGTGTTACCCAGCTAGTTATTTCTGGATTTATGCTTCTGTTGCCACCACTATATTATTAAATCAGCAAGAAACCACCTCAGCCTCCGTCTCTGCATTTGGGTCCTCTTCAAGCTCCACTAAATTCACCAGACAAAGATTTTTTATAGACCTATATTAAAAATATAATGGGAGCTATAAGTTTAGACAAGTAAACTGCAGGAGGAAAGGCAGTGGGATGGTTTATATAGGCTAGATACTGTGTGCGTCAGTGAGAGGTGATTCTCAGAGGGAGATATGTGAAGTTTGTTTTTTTTGTTGTTTTTTTTTTCAGAAAGAGGGGGACTGATAATCTGTGTTTACCTTATCTGTGTTTTGCTACACAGTCTGCTCATCATTTTCTATATTTTTTTTTATTTGTGGGGCTCAAAGAGGTTAACTATATTACTATATCTGTCCTTCTGAAGTTTGTCATGTTTTTTTTTTGTTTTTTTTCGGGGAATGTGATTAGCTAAATTTTCTACTGTACCTTGCTCTTGCAAGGCCCAGAGGTTTAGTACGTAATCTGCTTTCTGCCCTGCTGTAATGGCTAAAGTATTCTGTGTTTTAAAATGTTTCATTGATTGTTTATGCCCAGTTTGATCCACCTGCTATGCTGTATATGTGGTGCGTGAGTCCAAACTCTGTTTTCTCTTGCATATGACTGATTCTATTTTCTATTTTTTGTTAGGTTTCTGTTTCTATTATGTTTTTTCTTTTGGATGTTCAGTTTTGCTTTGCTCTTTGTTTTAGAGTTTTTTATGGTTTAATTCTTATTTTGTTGTGTTCTTTGTTTTTTTCTTAGTTACTGTCTTAGTCTTAGTTCTGTTATGTTTTCTTTTGAGTGTTTAGTTTTACTTCGCTCCTTGTTTTATAGTCTTAGTGGTTTAATTCCTATTTCGTTGTGTTTTCTAGTTATTTTCAGTCTTCAAGGTTTTTATTTGCTGTGCTCTTGTGTTCTCCTTTTTCCCTAGCTCCCTTTCTGTTCTGCTCTCTGCTCACATGTCCCCAATCTGCTCATTAGCCCTCTCTTTGTTTCTGTCTTCTATAAATGCTCTCTCTCTTCAGTTCCTCTTTGCTGGGTCCTCGTCTAACTTCCTCCAACTCGTCTCTCTGATCCTTCCTCCTTGTTACAGTGATTCCCCTGATGTCTCCATGGTTTTCGGTACATTTTAACTTTGTTTTCATTTTGGATTTTTGGATTCCCGGTTTCCCGTTTATTTGGACTTTGTTTTCATATTTTGGATTTTGGATTACCTGCCTCTGTTTTCAGTTCACTTTTATTAAATCAACAAGAAATCTCACCTTTGCCCTCCTGCCTTTGCTTCCGGGTCAACAAACCATAACCAAACCCTGACAATTTTCCCCCAAAGTGGATGTGTTTTATTTTATAACATTGCTCTCTTTCTGTCAGACCCCACTGCCCATTGTTGTGCAGTCCAACAAAAATAGACATGGGGTCTATCTCAGTCAAACCTACGATAGTCGCCTTAAAGAAAATTGTGTTGGGTGTGTTCATCCCCATTAACTTTCAATGAGTGCTAAAAATCATGATGTCATCCGACATGATTTTTTTGATGAATGCTGCTAAACATTCAGAATTTGTTTGCCTAGAGTTGCAGTATTTAAAAGCAATAAACCACAACTATTGATCTCCGATGTACCAATTTTATGTTTCTAAATAATATATATATAATGTAATATAATTGAACTGAAATATTCAATGATACAGTTTTATTCAAAATAAAATACCTCACCCTTCCTGCCCCCATCCACACATAATAATATAATGATAATAATCCAGTTCTTTCAAAATCAGAAAGAGCATAATGTTTCGACTAGTGGTATAAGCACTATTTTTCTTGTATGAAGCCCAGGTTTTTTTTCATAATGAAAGCTTTAGATTTTTACTAATTATGCAATTACAATATTGTTTGTGTGCATTTCTATGTATATGGGTGTGTTGCATGGGTTTTTGCTAATGCCCTTTAACTAATTACATATTTAGCAGTGTATTTATGTTGATAATGGGAAGCACATTGTTTTGCTCTTTGCATAGTGATGAATAAATACATTTGACCCTACTTTTAACCATACTTTTCTGTTTCCAATCCTGTTAAAAAAAAAAAAAATTCTTCTTTCAGCATATCAGGGATCTTTTTCACATGCTTCATGGAAAGACAGTTGTTTTATTCATGTGCGGTCCAGTGGTTATTCTTCATTGGTTTTGTGTGGTTTGAGTTGGGTAACACATTAGAATTTCTAGCTGAAACAAGATTTCTTAATTGTGCTGCTTCCAAGCTTTTCTTTGACTTCTTCTTTACTTTCTAATTTCTGACTACAGTCGTGATAGGTTATCTTAGCCTCTAAGTTACGATGCAATCAAATGAGCCCCTTGGGGATGAAGCCAGCTCTCTCAGTTAATGATACGACAGTCAGAGACATCCGCCCTCGAAGTATATGCCAAGTCTGTCTGCCAACTCCGCTCAGGGTCAAGAATTTAGGGCAAATTAACTGGTGGTCTTCTTATTAGTGGGTCCAAATTTAATGGCAGAACTCCATTTGAGAGTAGGTTTGACATTTGGAAATTATTGCATCTCTCAAAAGTCTTGATTTGTTCCGATTTCCACTTTTCTGTAAAGAATTTTGCCCTCCTCCTTACAGGTTGAACCTTGTTAGATTTACCTGACATTGCACTGCTCTCCAATTGATGGATGGACACCTCGAGGTTTAATTAAGGTCGATTTGATGTTTGCTCCCCTTTCCCAGAGGCATCATACATTGCCCTTAACTGAATAGAGCAGAGCTTTGTTGAAACTTTCCTGTTCCACAGTTTCCCGAATCATTATCAGGTGCACTGGAGAAACACTTACATTCACATTAATTATTTAAATTTCAAACAGAGCAGTTCAAAAGCCAGTAAATGAAAATAATATTTATGACCCTGCTACTGGGAACTATTGCCATTATTGGAGGACAGATCTCTTGATTTATGGCTCTCTTAATTTGACAATGCAAAGGTTATATTCACCTCAAAAATAGAAATAGGTTGATTTTTTAAAAAAAGACTTGGTGATACGTGATTTAATTAGGTTTGAAGAATATCTGAATGGAAAGCAGAGATGGCAAAAGTACTCACTTTCTGTACTTGAGTAAAAGTACAGATACTTGTGTTAAAAAATACTCTGGTAAAA
>NW_015150891.1:185443-186775 GCF_000732505.1 Cyprinodon variegatus
TAGTAAAGTAAAGTAAAAATATCAGAAAAATCTACTTGAGTACAGTAACGAAGTATTTGTACTTTGTTACTTCCCATCTCTGATGGAAAGACACAGTCAAACACACACATTTTGTGTTTTGAGTTGGCAGAACACTGTTTAAAGACGATGTCTCTCAATAGGAAGACATTAAGGAGATGTTGAAGGGGAGAGGTCTCATGGATGGAAAAGCCAATTGAATCTTTTTCCACACTGCATAGACAGCTACTTTAAGCCAGCCCTTGTTATCAGTGACAGCCTTCTCTGAAGATATTCTTTTTTTTTTTCTTTGCTGTAAATGGTAAAAAGATATATTTGGGAGACTGTCTTTACTTTCACATCCAACGGCACAATGTACGGAGGGCATGTTTTACACGCAGGGCAGGTACTCAATAGGGCCGGGGCTAGAATCGAATGACTGTGACATCAGCTGGAAAACATCTATAGGCAAAGTACATTCAATATTGAAACGCTTATTTATCCACTAACTAAATAATTAAGTGAAACACAGAAAAGGTTTAATAAACAGATTTTCAGGCCTTTTTTGTTAAATGTGATAGTTTTGCACTTTTAGGGTAAAGCTTCTAGTTTAACTCCACCTGGCTAGAAAGTGGTGTAATCGCACATGCACACCCACCCATCTTCTGCATTACTTGCCAGCCAGCTGCCAGTTTGGCTGATGCTAATGGTACTGCTAACTAGTGTTGCACCGATACCAATACCAGTATCGGACAGGGCCCCAATCCAGCACTAAAATGGTGGTATCGGTATCGGCGAGTACCAACAAATAGGGCAACGATACGTTTTTGAGAGCCAAAAGTTTATTCAACTATTGTCACTCATTCCAGTTAGGCAGTAAAAAGTTCTACTGGATTCACTTTGTATTAGTATTTTTCCTGCTTCACAAAGGCAGCAGCTTGACAAAGCCATGATGGCAATTATTTTACATCCAAGTGTCATGAGACGAGACAGATGGACCCAGTATTCAAGGCGAGACAGTCAGTAGGAAAGTTCAAAACGTTTATTAAATAAATAAAACCAAACAAAAGTGGAGCTGTGGCTCGCGGACACTGCAGGCGGGGGGGCGGGGCACCGCCCAATCTCAGACATTCTGTGGTGGGAGAAACACAGGTACTGTAAGTGACCACGATCATCTGACTGAAGATGATGTTCTCAGTGAGTCACTTACCTGGTTTAGCAGTCCAGACCAAGAATGTCCCAGTGCTGCAGTTCCAGAGGTCATGCTGGAAGCCGGTCCTGGTCAGTGATCCAGAACAGACAGAAACAGGCAGGATCCAGACTTCCAGGCATCCA
>NW_015150891.1:188474-207487 GCF_000732505.1 Cyprinodon variegatus
TGTATATATACACACACACATCAATTTCAAACAGATGGTATCGGTATGGTATCGGCCAATACTGCACAGCCAGGTATTGGGTATCGGTATCAGGGGCAAAAAAAAATGGCATCAGCGCAACACTACTGCTAACAGACAAAAAGTTATTTTACCAATTTAGAAGAAAAGCAGCATCTTGCGCATGCCCTCTGAGACCCTTTGCCTCCCTAAGTCAGCACCAATGCACAAAAGCTTGACTAATAGTTACCCCCCTTTTTTTCTTTTTTTAAGAAGCAATTTCCAAGCTCTGTTACATAGTTACTAGGATCTAGCAATGCCTGAGCTACATCTCGTGTGACTCGAATTTACTATTGATACCAGTACAGCTTCCTTTTGTCTCAACATTGGCTTCATAACCAGAAGCAAGTATCTATATATTTTGGAACAAGATTTGTATCAAAATGTATAACAAAATATTTCCATACTTTATTTTAAGAAAATCCTGTCTGTTATAACCTGAGAAGCTGATATGTGCAGTAGAATGTTGTCTTCCTGCCACGATTTGGTTGAGGTTTTTGTGAGGACCCAAATGTAGAGGCTGAGAGGCAGGGGTGAGTTCTTTGAAGATTTAATTGGATAACACAGGTAGCAAAAACAGGAATACAAAAATCCAACTTATAAATGTTAAACAAAAACAGGTATCCAAAAATTCAACATTAAAATTAAACCCAAACCAGGACCATGGAGACATGAGGGGAACACAATCACAAGGAGCCAGGGTTAGACAAAGTAAGACAAGGAACCAGCAATGAGGGACTGCACAGGGAGTGTATTTATGGCTGACTGGACAAAGGCAGGACTAACGAGCTGGTAAGGAGCAGGTGTGAGTAGAGCTGATGAGGAAGCCAAGGGAAAAGAAAACACAAGGGGAAACAGAGGACAAGCAAAGAAAAACCAACAAACTTAAATAAATCTAGAACACACCAAAAAAGCTAGAAAACAAAGAAAAACATGGGTAAACCTGAAAACTGAAAGAACACCAACAGAACCAAGATCGTTACACTTCCTACTCCCTTTCTTGCAATGGCAATGAGAATTTGAGCAATTACAACTGTGACAGCTCTAATTACCTGGAGTTGCTGCACTGGGAAGGATTACTACATATTCCTGGCTATCCAAGTGGGTAACTGCCAGATTCTTGAAAGCCTTTCATGTGAGTACACCCCCTATTATACCTAGTTTTGACATCCTGATCTCACCCTGTCTTGCTCCTGTTTTATCTTGCTTGCCTTCCCCTTGTCGGATACTGTTGTTGGATTGACCTTTGGAAAACCCATCTTGCCTCAACACCATATTCTGTTTGCTTCTGCTCTTGTCTAGTTTGTTCTGTCTATTGTGTATGACCCAAGCCTGGAACTCAGACCTCCCTAAAACCTCTTTCCCTCTGGAAATCTCGTAATGGTCAGTGAGCCTCCTGTTACCGATTCTCGGGATTTGGATTAGTCATTTAGTGATCTGAATAATTCAAATGGAGCCACTGGGATCAGTCATCAGAGACTCCTGCCCTTTGAGAAGTTTAGTGGCTTTCATTCAGTCCATCATCACCAATGAGTTGTTCTTGGCTACTTAACCCTGTTCTCCTCCCCACAGTAATTCCAGTTCCAGTCAGTTCCTGTTCCTGTAATACCAATTTACTTTAAAATAAATTATTTGAATGCTTAGCTTTTGCATCAGCTTAAACATTAGGTCACCAATTTCTGTCGAGGCATTACATGAAATAATACTTTTATTTTGCACCACTATACATTCTGTTGATATATGTGAAAAATTAATTGCCTTGATGGAAAAAATGTAGCTATGACCTTTAGAGATAATAAAAAACATGACATTTTAAGGTTGGAATATTAATTCAGACTATAAAAAATAATTCAGTACAGAGAGGAAGTTTCACTGAAAAGTTGTTATTTTCAAAAGATAATAAAAAATTTTACAAAAGAGCTTTATCAATATGAATACTATATACTATAATATAATTAAGAAATGTAAACATGATTTGATATACCTACCATATTTATATGTATTTCATCTTTGTTTCTCTTTTTTTGTCTTTTTTCTAGGAATTCAATTGATATTTAGCTGTTCAGCCCGTACTATATTGCTTATAGCAATAAAAATCAGCCAGGACTTTAACAGGATGCATTTACATTTATGTTATTTCAAGTTGCTACCAGTGCATAGTTGTCGTTAAAAGTAACGAAGAAAACAATCCATTTAAAATATTAAAACAACTAAAAGAAAGCTGAACATAAATTTAATCCAGGGCTGTTCATTTGTGAGAAATTGTCCTTTAGGAATATTCTGAACCACCGTTTCTGGCTACTATCTTCAGCTTTACTAATTACATCCCCCATGGTATAAGAGTGAAACAAAAGTGTGAATTGTGCTTCATGCCTTTTTCTTGGATCCAAGAACTGTGCATGAATGCTCCATGTGAAAGTTTGCATGTCAGCATGGGTGCGTTTTGAGCTTTCAGTAGAGACAGAATGAACAATATCAATGTTTTTCTCTTTTTTACTTTTTTTTTCTTACCTTCCATCTCGTTTTACATCAAGAATTGTTTTGCAGAGTTCTGTCTGATAATTGCATCAGCATCGGCTTTTACTGGTAACCATTCAAGAGTTGCATTGTAAGAGCTACACAGGGAATGACTTTTAACATGAGTTACAAGCAGTCCTCTGTCAATACCCCCGCTGTCCACTCACACAGTATATCTCCCCCTGAAAGGACTCAAGTCATAGACACAAAAGCACAAAGTCCAGCAAAGGCATGCTAAAACACACAACCCAGCATGACCCTTTGAGTCAATAGGACACTGACTTGTACAGATTTTTCTCCCGGAAGCATGCAATATTGTCAGAATACAAATGAAATGCCCCAGATCAAAGGACGTGATGCCTGACTAATCTTTTATTGATCATAAACATTGTTTAGAATTTTCATGCCGTATAGTTATATCTGTGAACAACATCTTTTGGTATTCTTTTATGGTGGAGGTTTGTGTTCTGCATAAATCTTGTCAGCTGAGACAAAGCTCCCAATGTGAAATGCTGAAGAGATAAAATCTCCTGTGAGCAGATCTCTTGGGCCGAGTAGGGGAGCAATCGTTGACAATAATCATGGATTGGTCAACTGTACAATTTGTGTTATTGAGAAAGACTAGATATACTGAGATTTTTAAAAAAAACGTATCGAGATCTAAAAAAAGAAAACACATTCAGTGTTTTTCTTACTTCTTCCGTGGGGCTGCTCAGTGGAAAAGTGGGTGGCAAGAAGATTCCGGGTTCGATTCATGAACTTCTGGGTATTTCTGCATGAACTTTGCGTTTCTCCCTGTGCATGCATGGGTTGTCACCAGCTTCCTCACATAGTCCAAAAACATGACTGTTATGTTAATGGGCTTATCTAAATTAATCTAAAAAATAATAAATAATTAATAGATAAAATAATTCTGCTACATTCTGTGGGAGAGTGGGAGAATAGAGAGGTTTTCCTTAGATAGAAAACTTTTAATCATTTGACAATTGTAAAGTACCTTGAGATTAAATGTGTTGTGAATTGGAGCTATATAAATAAACTGAATTGAATTAAATTCTCCTTAAACCTGGCATTCACTGTACGATTTTCTTTTTTTTTGCCCTTTTTGTTCAGATTCTCCAATTTTGCAAAATTTTTTCGATCGGGCCGACTTTCAGACTGACAGAGAGTACAGGGGGGTAACGAGGGGCAATCGGCCTCTCACGACCACCCCTCGATCAGGAATCGTAAGGTCGGGAGAAAATCAAACATCCTTAAAATTCAGTCGGCCATCGTAAGCTCGAATCCCTGTGGTGGGCTTAACAGTGTTAAGAACATGCATTGTAAGCTGTGAACTGTTAAACCCTGCCGTTTCGTCATATAGTTTGAGCTGTAACTGCGTGCAACAATTGAAAAGATTGCACAGTGTATGCCCGGCCTTAGGTGTGAGTGTGTGTGAATGGTTGTTTGTCATGTTTATCTCTGTGTTGCCCTGTGATAGACTGGCAACCTGTCCAGGCTGTACCCCACCTGAGATAGACTCCAGCACCCCTCGGGAGCCCAGTAGGGATAAAGCGTGATGGATGGATGGTTAATTCTGCCATGACATCACTAACTCTGTTTCCATTACAAAGGAGTACAAAACCAGGGTAATATTTTGCTACTGTTGAAACAGAAAATGTTTGCAATGATGGTCTTTCCATTGAATAAGGAATACAATTAAAATTGTCCAATATGTGTTTTTCATGTAATCGTTCTTGAAAACAACATGGCAGCAGCAGATATAAACACGACATATACACATATTTCAGGCACAGCTCTAGAGCTCATTATTGCCAACTAAATGTAAGAAATACTTAGTCTTCTCATGAATCCAAATTCGCTGCACTATCAATCCTCCAACTACTTCCAATCTTCTTCTTTGTCTTTGTACAGTAAGATCCAGCGGCATATTGTGACTCGTGATGCTAAAACTCAAAGTGTTAAACTTTTTTACCTTTCAAAACATGAGTTTTTTTGAAAATGCAGTTTTTATTTAGCACGTATATTTTCGTAATTACCCACGCCACCCAAAAAAATGTATTGTAAGTGAATTAATGAGAAAGTAGGTCTACTAACCGCTTCAAGCATTCATGCTGTTGTTGGGACCGAACTCAACGGTGTAGACAGAGCTTATCCATAGTGCATCATAAGTTTTTGTTAAAGTATGCTGTAATATTTAAATGTGGCAGTGGTTAGCATTATGTGCATATGTGTATCCAGCATGCAGTACTGGTTGGTTGATACACAGCAACTGTCCTTTTTCAAACACATGAAATGGTTGCGGCGCCGTGGTGTATTTTGGATTTCTTCTAAACTTTTGTCAACATTAATTAGAAACAGGCTGGTCTCTAATTGGGAAGCAAGCAGCAAGTCTCAGTAATTAATACATTACTTTACTGGATAGTTAAACAGTGATCAAGCTTCTTCTTTGAGGCTTAAGAAAAAGTTTATGGACCATCAAGTCTAATGATGTTAAGGTTATCCATGGAAAAAAAAAGTTACTGTAGGGGTTTTCCTGCTCATGAAAAAGAGCTGATATCAGGAGAGGGACCAGGCTGAGGACATCCAACTACTTCAAATGAGTCCAAGTAGATGAACTACAGCTAAAGCAGAATTAATTCCACTCAACCAGCTACAATCCCACCAAACCATAACCGTTGATAAGCCAAGTAGATATGACTAATTGAAACTGTGCATCCACAAAAGCTCAACTGTTAAAGATCTGCATCAAAAAGGATTTCTTACATTCCTAATTCAGTAGCAGATATTCCCCGAGATAGCTTGGATGCTTTAACTCGATGTGTCTCTTTAAGTTTTAAGTGGATAAGGCTGACATACAGACTTGTCTGTTAAGTCCTGGTGGGAACAGTTTGCACAAAAAGCTTTTTCTGTCCGAGTCGTCCTTCGTTCGTTCGTATAACTCTGCCAAGTGCTCTGCAAAACTGGCATCAGAAATACCAGTGGATAAGTCTGAATCATGCAGATTAGTACTAGCAGTAGACCATAACACCTGACGTTATCCAACGAAAAATGTCGTTATCAGTTGAACGCACACGTGAGCTGTGTGTGTTGCTCATTTTTCTCAGAGTGAACGTCGCTCTCATTCATGTTCATTACTTCAAAACTGATCCGTTCAGTTCACACTTCTCTAAAATTATGAATGTATTCAGTGAACTCAGTTCACACACAACAATGCAACCCAATATTACCAGCCATGCAAACAGACAACAGACCTTTCTGATACCAACTTCGGCGCTCAGACCTCAGGTTAACTGGATCCTGAAAACTGCAGCCAAGCATCACTTGTACTCCTCAAATGATGGCATCTGGGAGCTGACATAGCCAAATCTTTTGCATGTATAAGGAGATCTTAGTCAACACATTTGCTTTATTTTGTATTGTTAGTAAAGAATATTGTGGAGAAAAAGTAAAATGGGCAGTTAAAGGTATTACCTGTAAATTTAACACTGGGATTGCTGTATAACCTGTGTATATTATAACTGTGGTATTGTACAATGTCCATATCACTTTTTTAATGTTTGCAATTGCAGTGAAACAATAAAACCTATGTACTGTATTTTATCACTAAATACCTCAGAAAAGTAGTGTTCCATCAAAAGTCCTTGATAACAGTAAAGTTTGCTGCTCCCACCATTATGAATTTGTATCTTTACTTGCAGAGTTTTAACAACTAATCCAGAAATTCTCTGACAACCTTGATGAGCTGGAGATCAAGTAGTATATTATATGCTATAAGATGTGCAGGAGAACACTGGTGGAATGCTATTTACCTAATGAAGTGTGTCGCCTATGTCATTAATGCAAAAGGTAGATTTGCAATACTATGATGGGGTTAGAGCTGAGCTGAAGATTAATATTAGAAAATGTTCTGGTTCATAACATGCAGTGCAGCTACAGAAAGCTAAATAAGATGTAGTAGCTTATATTGTAGGGAGGCCCATGTTGTCTACCTCTGCAGGCTGCAGCCTTGTTTAGCTGGACTTTAGTTGTGTAAGAGAGCTGTTCACAAACACAAAACTGTCTTAGATCAGCAAGAACTTGAAGGTATCTGGTGTCTGGTGAATCCTGACGTTTTCTCAAAGCTCCAAACAAATCACTTTGTGTGCTTACCTTATCTGTTTGATTCTGCAAGCAATAAAAAGACCAAGAAAATCACCAGAAAGAATATACTGGACTTTGTTTCCAAGTTTGAAGATGAAAAAGAACATTCTCCACTATACCTTTAAGGAATATATTAGGAAGGTAAATAAACACTATCAGAACCCCTACATGGTAATTTAGATGCAAACTCATTTATGTAAAAATTCCTTTCCCTTTTATTGTTGGATTGGGTTTTTTGGGGGTAACAGTAGACTTTCCATAGTTTTACATATTACAAATACAAACTATTTTGCATTTGTAATGATGTTTTATGTGTGTGCAACACAAACAGGATAAGTGGTAAGTGGTTCCTGTTCCTATCAAACCTATCAACACACCAGTCTAGTCTTACTGACAGTGACGAGATAACTTTTTCCTTTTTATTTCCAAATTCAGTTCAGTTATTGTATTCAGGTAAAATTATGCTCAGAGATATTTAATTTTTTCAATATGCACAATCTGTAATTGTCCTTAACCTGCTCTGCATCTTATAGGCTGCACACAGCCCCTGGATGACAGGGGTTGATTTAGGCAAAACAAGCTTTGACCACCTTTGCGGTACACCAGCTGTAAATCCAAGACTCAAACAAAATCTGTCAATAACAAATATTGCGTTTAAACCAAGGGGGATTCATCTTGGCGCATACCTCGCTCGATTGCTCGGATTGCGTGGGCTCCCAGGATATCAACAGAAAATAAACACAGGCAGAATCCAATAATTTCAGAAACTCAAACAACTTTTGGCTCATTATCTTCGCCTATGCCTCACTGTTTTCCCTCCTTTACGAACGCTAGAACTCCCCCCCCCAAAAAACATATCAGCTTTGGAAAGGTTTCATATCATTTTGTAGAATATAGCGGATATTTATAAGAATAAGTAGATGCCCAATACCGTGTCTGCTTCTCATTCTCTGTCATTTCCCCAACCTGTCTTCCTTCATTTCTAACGTTTCCCCAGCATCGCTTCCTCGCTCCCCTCTCCCTCTTCTTCCTCCTTTATATTGCACCTGTCTCTCAAATGCTATAGTTATCTCCAGAGTCCTCTTTATCCTCCTCCCAGACCCCCTCAATGTCTATCACTATTTTTGCTACAGTCCCTCTTTTTTCTCTAAACCAGCCTCCTAACAGGTGTATCGCTGCAATAGCGGCTCTCAATCTCCAAGAAGTCACTTTATCATGTAGTAGTGTGCTGCAGGTGGTGGAGTTGCATTTGGTGAAACCTGTACACGGCAGCTACACCATCTGAGACATGCATACACTCGATCACGCGCAAACTCGATAAGACGTACAGGCGTATGACACTCCGAGACTCGCCATTTTAAATCTTAGGCCATCACATGTGTAGTATCACCTCCCCTCCTTCCTCAACTCCCTTCCTCTGAAAGACAGGGTGAGATTGCTGCACATACACAACCAGCACTACATCCCAAAGCTATTAGTTCCTGACAGCATCCTCCATTCAGCCCTGTCTGCACCCCACCCGCTCTTCCCCACTCATACACACTGGCACACACAACTCTTGGGGCTCAGCTCTCTGCACGGAACGCCGCATGCCTTTAATAGCTTTCCACGCTGCAATCTAGCTGCTCGCCCGTCGAGTCAATTGGGTGTATTATATTTGTAATTGGAGGCTATTGATTGACAGACTCCAAGCGCGTCACAGGACAAAGAGTGAGAGCTTCCAACACTGCGCACAAAAAAAAGCAAAGCTCAAAGGGGTTTCTATTTCTTTTCTTCTTTTTTTTCTCTCAGAAACCACAACAGGCTTTCGTACCGGAGAGCCTGGATGCTCATACAGATACCTGCACACACATACTGACAGTTGCCAAAATGAAGCTTAAAAAAAAAAGACAGCATTCTCCTCAGTCCAAGGTCAGCCCATAAAGTGAGGATCAGAAATAGAGCGTGAGGCAGAAGGGAAGTATGTTGCATGAGACAAAACTCAGCTCAGCACGCATCAGTATGCTGAAGTCGTAGTCTGATACAGTAAAAGCTGTGTGAAGAAGGCCTCAAGTCAGATGTACCCGCTCACAGGGCTTTGGAAACTGTTGAATGTCCCTTAAAACTTTTCAGATTTTGTTACATTAAAGCTACAATTAATCCCATTGAAGTAATACACTTCAATGGGATTTTGCATAATAAATCAATATGGAGTGAGTTTTGTTCCATTATTGTTGCAAGCATAGAACACATTTTGAAAATGAGGTTTAAAAAAATGCAATGCAGAAAGAAAACTGAAAAACATTTTAACCCAAAAGTTTTTTGAATGAACTTCCATTTTTCTCAGATTTTGAATTTTAAAGTGTTTTTAATTTATTTCTTTAAAGGTTTTTTTATTTTAAAATTATATTTTTCACATTTTTAATCTTTTTTTGCAGATTTTGTTTTTCCTTATTTGCTATCATAAAGGTCTCGTTTATATTTCTGCTTTTCAATTTTTTTTATTTTATTTTATTTTTTTTAAGTTGCGTTTTAAAGATCAAATTCTCTTCACTTCAGGGAACGGGCATTTCTATTGGTCGCATAGTAACATTGTGTTGTTCATTGTGCTCATCAAACAGAGAGTTTTTGTATTGGGCTTGAGGTGAAGAGAATTTGATCTGCAGTATGAAAATAATAACATTAATAAAACACATCATGAAAAAACACACTTTTGAAAAAAAAATGTAAAAATGCAAAATATTTGAAAACTCTTTTTAAAAAATAAGAATTGACAAAATAAAATTCCAACACATAAAATCAGTAAAAAAAGAAAAACAAAATAGAAAAATAAGATTTCAAAAATAAATATAAAACACAATGAGAAAGATTTAAAAAAAAATTATTGTAACAAAACACCAAACATGTATTTTGATTACAATGATTTCTAAAGTTTTACATCTGGTTTCCATTTTTCCCCCCTCAAATTTCAATTTAAATATTTCTTTTTTTATCTTTTTTGTAAAAATGCTTTTTGCTTGCCACAATAATGTAAGAAATTCACTCCATAGTCACCACAGTATAGATCATGATTGCGGGGATGAAGAACCAACAGCAAAAAAGATTTTACGTTGTAGAAATATATAGGAACCATTTGGTATGCATTTGTATCCTTAATTCTGATAACCTCAAAATAAAGCAGTATGCACCTAATTTGCTTCACACAAATATGTGGAAGATAAAACTAGTATTGAATTTTTGGGCGTGATATTAAAATACTGTGTGAGGCAAAAAGCACACATGTTTACCATGAAACACAGCTTTGGTAGAGAAGCTATAATTTATGTGGAAAAAGATATAAATATACTGTAATGCTGAATAGAAAGTTGTTACAGGCTGCAACACCAGAGAAAGGAAATGGTTTATCTTCAGAACAAAAAACAGAATTGACAAACATTTCTTTATGTGAGAGAGTAGATTTAAAATGGGGTTGTAGCTGGGTTGGTCTTTGCATTTGTCCTAGATTTATTACTCCTGAACCTCCACTGCATGTCTTTTTTGTGTGAATTAATGCTAGTCACATTATTAATCCACAATTAATTAAAAAAAGAAAAAAAAAGAAAGACAGCCAATGTTCTTTAGCACTTATTGAAGTTTCCCACAATCCCTTTGGCCTTGCACGAGGTCATACACAGCTGGCTGACTGATTCTTAAATCCTGAAGAGAAAAACCTTTGGTGCATTAAAAAGAAAAAAAAAAAAAAAAAAAGATTCTCATTGCAGCAATTTTTTTATTAACACAGAAAGTGATTTTGAGTGGCTGTACCTTGGACTCCACACCTGTAGACATTAGAAAGGATTGTAGAGTGAAGTGGTCGCAAATTGCATTTCTTTTAGTTTAATGACATAAAGAGCAGGAAAAAATAAATCTATTTTGCTCTTTTAACATTTATTTCACAGTTGCAATAAATTACAGTAACTTGAGTGTAACCTTTGCCTGTGAAAGTACAGATGACTTTTCCTTATGCATGCATGGTTACTGTACATTTCTTCCTTAGAGAAGAAAACTGTTAGTCATGATATGAGTCCAGCCTCTAAAGCCACCCCTGTCTATCATTGGCTGCTTTGGTGGTGCAGCTAAGAACTGTCACATTCTTGGTTCTGTTTAAGTTTTCCTTTGAGCTTCCAGTTTCACTTTGATCCATGTTTTTCTTTGTTTTCTAGTTTTATTGTTTTAATTCCCATTTTTGTGGTGTTTTCTGGGTGTATTTGAGTTCTTAGGTATTTCTTGATGGCCCTCTTGTGTTGGTCTCATTTTCCCTTGCTCCTTTCTAGACTCCTCTTCACCTCTTCACACCTGCTCCCAATCAGCTCATTAGTCCTTACAGACTAGTGATATTCAAACTTAAGTGGGGATATACCTAACAAAGTCAAGTTGTAACATAACCACTATGTTTTTTTTTTTTTTTCCTGTTTAAACACATTAAAATGTAAAGTTAACAAACTGTTTGATAGAACTGTTTCTATTTCATTGCTAAAATAATTTCGAATCTCCACTGGTTGATTTTGGGCAGTAGCATGCTGGTTTTTTGGTGTGGATGAAATGAAAAATTAGTGAATAAAAAGGAACGTGTACGTTTTTTTATTGAATGTTTAAAACGTGCATTTAGGGACCTGATAGGAGTTTGCACCCAGAGAAAGCCGCACGATGCAAGAAGACGCTACCGAGGGGAAAGAAAGATGAACCCGGTGAGATCTGAAGTTTGTTTTTCTTTTTTGGGATTTTTGGTGGTACAACTCTTTTTTCTTATCTTCCCTTCCAGGACCTTGTTTTGTTTTTGTTTTTTGTTTGGAGGATATGGAACTCCTTTGTGGATATTATTCTTTAAAATAAAAAGAATGGGCAATTTTGGACTTTCAATTTAAGTTCTTTGCTGATATAAATTGAGAGATTTTAGTCAGACTTGTAGTTTTTGAAGGACTCTTGGTTATTGATCTGTTTATTTTTCCAGAATTCTTTTTAATAAATCATTGTTGCTAGAAATCAACAAAATTCTTAATGAATGGTTGGATATATTTATTTTCGTATGAAATTAATGGTGTAACATATTTTACCTGATTCCTGCGAAAGATCCCCCGTGATTATATTGTGAGTTCCGCTTTAATCAAGCTGAATTTTACAAAGTACACCAAACCCCCAAACACCAGACGTCTTTTAGAAGTTGTTTTTTTAGGCTAGATCTGGTCGGTCCGTCATAGTTATGATTCAGTCCTAAAATCAGTGTTGAAAATTGAGCTGTGTTTGGTCGGTCTGATTTTGTCCCACTTTAGTCTTATAACAGACTTTGAAAAGACGTTGCAAACTAGGTTTGCAACGTCTTTTCAACAATCTAAAAATTACAGCTTTTCATCTTTCACTTTTCAAAAATCGTGTCGTCTTTTCAACCAATATTTGCTTGGTGGGGAAAACTTGAAAAAAGTAGACATTAAAGAATATACTGCAAACCAGTGCCTATATCTCTTTGAGCTATTGCACTATTGTGCAAACTCTTTCTTTGCACATTTAGCCAATGAAAACAGTTTTAGTCTCTAAGTTCTGTACATTTTCATTTAAAACGTTATCTCATCATTTCGTGGGGATGTCTTTTCAATCTTAAAAAAGGACCATAGTGCAAAGAGAATCCAAGCAGATTAAAAGAAAACTCAGATCTGAGTCGGTAACAGAAAACAACTGTGTATTTATGTTTTTTTTTTTCTATGCTTTCTATTTGTTTCGATCTCTGAAGGGAAAGGGTGAAAACCAGGGCAGAACAGAAGTGATCATAAGCCATCATGTGGCTGTGTTTTTATAGAAAGCACCATCTGGCAAGTTAACAGCTCACAGCTCAAACACCCTTGGTCATGATGGTATGGCAGAGGCATTAGTACACAAGGGATTGCTGACACGCTATGTGCTGCACATAAAGCTGATGCAGTGCATCCCGGCCACCAAGGCCCTCTTATTAGCTCTTGGTCACACTTTAAATGTAACAAAGCACTGTCATATCAAATGAAAGCATGACCCAAAAAAATAATTTTTTTTATAGCATTGGGTGTAAATAAGGTTTGCAATAATTTATAAATCCTGTGATAGACTTCAAGGTAGTATCCAGACCCCGTTTGAATTCTTCTACCTGTCAGTGGAAAGCCGCTCTGAAATTTCCCTACTGTCACTTAAATATTCTTTTTCATCTGTGCTAAAAATGGTGCCCTGAGCTCCCAGTTCAACTGGCAGCTAACAGAAACAATACAAAGGGGGGTTATGAAGAGGATAAGAGCAGTGGATTTTAGTTGGGTGTGAAATATCTATACAGTAACCAAGTCAGAGACTGGTGAGAGCTATCAAGCAAGGGTTGCTGGTTGCATTTATTGATGCTTCCTATTAAGCCTGGGGCTCTGCAGAGGTGACAACGACTCTTTAGGTCAATTCCTCCTGGGATAAAGCCTTGACCAAAAGCTGTCTCTGTTGGAAACCCATCTTCAGTGGAATCTTTGCTACTTAGCTCCTCAAACTGAAAAATCCCATAAAAGACAATACAAAAACAAAAGAAAAGCGACAGCGAATAGTGTTCAAGTCGAAATTTAAGTCATATTAACCTCCCTGTTATGGCCACGCCTGGAGCTCCACAATAAGTAACCCCATCTGCTGCTTTATTTAATTTGGAGATTTACTACCGTACAAAGATATGTTGGTGTATTTTCAATTATTTGTTAAAATACATTAGTTAAAATTAACTTTTGAATGTTCAGGGTTTTTTTTTTAAGATTTTGACATTTGTTGTGTTTTCCTGTTCTGCCTCTGCTATGGGGTGTATATTCCTTGGATTAACAACTAAAACTATTAAAGCAATGGAGGACGAATAAATGTACTCTGGCAGGCAAACTCTGCCTCGACTCTTCCTCCAAAAACGTCAAATTGTAGTTTCCACCGCCTACTCCTAGCTCCAATTCTTTCCCCTTTTGAGGAGTCAACATTAAGATCAGTTAGTTTATTAAGGTAGGAAAGGATTTCCAAAATCTTTTAAGCCTTCAGCCTTATTATTCAGCAGAAACACATATTTTGATAGTGGTCAAATTGGGACAACACACTTCTAGAAAAGAACTACAAAAAAGAAATGTTTCACATATGTAGGAAACATCTGGAGCTCTCCAATATAAAACTCAAACCAAGTTGTACATTAGCCTGTATGACAAAGAATGTGTTTTTGTTAAACTACATGTGGTGGGATGTGCCTTTATAGACAACTTTATAGCTCCTAGTGGCATCTAGGGATGTCACTACCTAATCCGTACTGGAAGTACTATCCGCATGCACAGATATTCATCCAGGTTGCCTTAAATAATGTAATTTTGGTACTAAAAATACTTATTTCTATCCTTAAAGAATGTGAATACACATCTTTAAAACATTATTTTATGACTTTTCTGAGACAATTTGATCCATTTCATATTGTTTGGATTAAACTGCTTTCCTGACGTCATCATTGTACATGCTCATAATAGTCTGGCAAAATATAATCTGCATTTTAGCTGTTTCTTTCTTTAGATTAAACACCATATACTTTAAGGTAAACATGAAGGGAAACAAATAAAACTCAAAAAGACTATATTTATGTTTTTAGTCCAAAGCCAAAAAAAAGCCAGAAGCAGCATAGGATGCACTTTCTGGTACAGATACGGCACGGACGAGTGATAAAACAGGATTTTAATGCATTTATTTACATATATTATTAACCTTTAACAATTTATAGTTTAGTATGCTTACTATTTTAAGGGAAGGGGAAACTAATTTAGGTCCATTTTATAAAGTAAAATCGAAGGGCGACTCTGAGGTACATCTCAATATACATGCGCAAATGAGCTGATGGTATGGATTCTGCTACCAGTATGGATCAGGTAGTGACAGGTCCATATTAAGCTAACTAAATTGGCGTTAGGATAGCATACTCCTTCCTGGTCATAGCTTCTTCCCAACTTCTAGCACTATATCCAGATTGTAATTATTATAGCGCCGACATGTGCACCATGGTTCTAACAAATTTGAGGTATTCGAATCGAGCCTATGATCCAAGCAGTGCCAATTGGGTAATATCATGCAAATTTGCTCCATCATGGGGGATGACCTATAAGATACTCTTTTTTATTTTTACTTTAATGCTTTTGTTTTGTTTTTTGCTTTTTTGGTTAACTTATATTAGTTATTAGCCCCAATCTCCCACTTTGTTTATGTCATGTGCCCACTTCTAAATCTGCATCTGACTCACAATTAGCCCCGCAAAGTACGTTGAAATCCTAAGAACTTGGAATTGATTTTTGTCCAATGCAGAGAGAGAGAGAGAGAGAGAGAGAGAGAGAGAGAGAGAGAGAGAGAGAGAGAGAGAGAGAGCGCTTTAATAGGCATAGAGTAATAATAACAGAGGGTGAGCACAAATATTATGCCGAGAAGTGCAAGCCTGCTGAGACTTGAATTCCCAGTCGCCTGGTAAAAATCCTGTTATTTAGTCATGCACTTCTCAGCACAACACCCATTTTCCTGTTCCTGTCCAAGTATGAATAAAAACTGCATATTTGAAATAAAAGACACCTATCGGAATCACATTAACCTATGAATACTACAGCTCTGTACATGAGCATACTCAAGAAATTGTATCTACGCCCATTTTTCCCAGTAGCAGCAGCAGTGTAGTTGGTGATACGTTGCGGGGTCACAGCACCATGGGCGGTGCTTCTTTGTTGAAAGCAGAAGCCACAGACAAGCTTCATACTACAATGCATAGAAGTATTTCTATGCATTGTAGTAAAAAATTCAAGACTTCCTCTATAATGCATCTTAAAAGGAAGTTTAGAAAAAGTTTTCTTCTAATTAAACACGTGTTCCGGTGAACAAAATGTAATTTATTTGCTAAAGTTACAGTTTGAATTAAACATTATTCATAGGAATAATCTTTATTTTAGCTTCTATGTGTGAGGAAAACAATCTGTTTAATTATCAGACCACCCTGACATTTTTCATCTTGTGCACACCCTAGCAGCAGCTCATGCACCTCCAGGGGTTCACGCAGCACTTTGGCAATTCCTCTGTTAAATCATCATGTCTTTCTTAAGTTTGTTCTTTTCATTTGACCTTAATTTAAAAGGCACTGCTTTCTTTATATGAGCTTGATTTTTTGCAATATTAAACCTGCTCTTTTTTTAGAGAAAATCATCTCTGTGTCCCCATATGGTTAACCAGCTCAATCCCATACACTCATTTATGTCCTCATTAGAAAAATGAAACCTATGACAGAGTAATAATAGATTAGTGAAGATGTTGAGTATGGTAAATTAAACTAAGGAACTTCAGGAACTGACAATCCAGAGAGATCATCACAATGTAGATCAGTTTGGATAGAGGAGAACAGATGATCCCAGGGTCACAGAGGATGCAGGACTGAGTGACCGGAGGGTTAAAAGGTTCCCAGCAGCTGAGGGACGACTGACAGGTGGGTGAGTGATGTTCCAGAGGACTGATTGATGGAGACTTGGTCGCATGGAGGGGTGAACAGAGGGTTATTCTATTCTGTAGGTGAGTATATCGGAGGTTGATGAATGGAAGTCAGGAGATCAGAAAATGCAAAACGTATTTAATTACAATAAGTCTCAAATAACTGATTCCAGAAAATCAACAACAGAATAATTAATTGATTTAAAAGAACAAACAAATAAGTGTCTTTCTTCCTTTTGCTTGATCAATCAGTTTTCAAACAAAAGACAACTATTGACATGATTGATTTTTGATAAATGACTTAAAAGATGTTTAATGTGAGGTTTGATTTGTCTACCAGTCATGCCGCTTCATGTGGACATCTTTTTGGTTTTTTTACCATATTTTCCTGTTTATTTATACCAGACACTCAAGCGAAACACATTAAATAGATTAATTACAAACAGACTGATGTTTTCAAGCTGTTATTTCTGTTAATTATGATTTTCCATTTACAGCTAATGAAAACAAGACAAAGAGAACACCCCATTAGAACCATTAAAAAACATTTTTAAGAAAGAAACGAGGTCTTAATGAAAAATATGTTTTTTCGCTACTTACCTGCAAAGCTAACTTTGATCTGACAAATGAACCTCATTAAAACACATATTCAAATTTATTGAACGTGACTCTGTACGAAAGCAGTCTCTGCATAAAGCTGCTAGGTTAAGATGACAGAAGTTTTTCAAAAGGGATTCTTCACCTTTCCTATCTTAAAAATAAAAACCTCACTACATTTAATAGGCTTTTCTCTGGTACACCATCACAAAGTGATAAATCATTCACCTAAAAGGTTGAAATTCTGTGTTTACCCACTTTTTCACCACTCATTTTAATATAATGTACAAGTGTTTATATTTGAAACAACAATCAACATAAAAACAATTTTATATATATTATGGTTGGTCATGACGGTTTTGCTAATTGGTTTGTAAAAATGAACTGTGAAGCAAAATTTAAGGAATGATTATTATCTTAAACTAGGAAACAAAAAACAAATTTAAACAAAGCTCACATACAGTATTTCTAAAAATAAAAAAATTTGCATCTGTATTTATTTTAGTTATTTTCTTTAACTTTTTAACTCACATTTCTGGATGCAACATTATTTTACTTTTGCGGTAACAAACGCTACCTTTTGACCAATAAACATGTTGTTGCTAAAATCCATTCCGACCAATAGAAATGCATTTTTGCTTCTCAACCAAGAGGAAAGTCCACCTCCAGAGGTGAAGAGGATTTGATCATTCTTTTAAAATTTCATTTAAAAATCTGGAAAAACTCAATCTGAAAAAGACAAATTTGGAAAATAACATTGGCTGCTGGGTGTGGCAGTGGATAGCACTGTTGCCTTGCAGGTTCTGTGTTCGATTTCCGGCCCAGGGTCTTTCTACATGGGGTTGCATGTTCTCCCTGTGTATGCATGGGTTCTCTCTGGGTACTGCAGCTTCCTCCCAAAGTCCAAAAAGATGACTGTTAGGTTAATTGGCTTCTCTAAAAATGTCCTTAGGTGTGAGTGTGCATGAATGGTTGTTTGTCTTTGTGTGTCTCTGCGTTGCCCTGCGACAGACTGGCGATCAGGCCAGGGTGCACTTCGGCTCTCGCCCGTAGACAGCTGGACATAGGCACCAGCCCCACCGTGACCCTGACAAGGACTAAGTGAGAGAATGTGCGTGTGATGGATGGATGGATGGATGGATGGATGGATGGATGGATGGATGGATGGATGGATGGATGGATGGATGGATGGATGGATGAAAAAATAACATTTTCAAAACAAAATACTGATGAAGGAATAATTTGAAAAACAGCAAAGTTACCCTCAAAACCTTTTTTATTATTTATAAGTTTTTCAAAGTTTTATTTCTAAATTGCATTTTTTTTTTCTTCGCAAATTTTTTGTTTTGTTTCAAATTTCTGTTTAAATATCAAATCATTGCATGCAATAATAATGGACTCCATTCACTCAATACATCAGCTGCAATAAATAATATTCTACTCTGTAAACTAACACTTCCTTTGACGCCTTTGATTAATAAGTTTGCTGAAACTTTTCCCATTTCAATCCCAACTTGAAATGAAATTGCGAAGCTAATGGAAAAAAAACTTTAATGTGTAGTTGCATGCGAGATGGATGAATTTCAATATAATCACTTTCCTAACATAATAGCCTAAGTGATTCTTTGACAAAAATTATATTTTTGCCTAAATCACCTTCTCATGCTGCTGTTCATTGCATGTACAATTTTCCAAGTCATCTTTCAAGGCAATTCCATCTGTGCTTTAATAACGACCTATGTTGAGAGTGGCTATAATATATATATAAATATTTTGTCAGCTAAAAAAAAAACTGAAAATAGGTCTTTGGCCATTATTTTAAGAGGGTAACTATATTTTCAGCAGTGCCAGTTGGTTTGAAATGCACCAGTCTGAGCACCAGCTATAACTCCTTAATTTCATCAAGTATAAAACCTAGATTGGTTCACTATAACACATTCTGAGAAATTAGGAGACTACAGAGCCCAATAAGAGAACAAGCCATTGAAAAACATTTAATCTTTTATTGAATTTGCATGTCAAAGTTTTCAACTGCTGAACTGGTAGCTTCCTGTTGTAGCTTGCTGTGCTGCACATCTAGCTTTTTGATGAAACTGGTTATATAGAATTTTTTCCTATATTCTTATCAGAGCTGCAGCTACTTACGTTTCGCTTACTTTTTTAAAATGAAAAATACACTCACCGGCCACTTTATTAGGTACACCTGTCCAACTGCTCGT
>NW_015150891.1:209255-209879 GCF_000732505.1 Cyprinodon variegatus
CGTGCTGCTGTGGCCAGACGTGAAGGCTGGCGGTCATTGTTGGAGCCCTGTGTGCGGTGCTGGCGATTCTGCACAGCAGGCTGTGCTCCGCTGCTGTGCCTGGACAGGGAAAGTGGTCCCTTAGTAAACCGATCGCAGCGAGCAGTCCAAGCACCGGGTCCTTCCTGCTGTCCAGGTGGGAAACATTGCCCTTCGGATGTGGTTTTTACCCGGTTTGGCTCATGGCTCCTGGCCTGGGGGGTCGAGCTGTGGGTCTCCGCCTGCAGTAAATTACTTTTATCCATCACGGTTCTTGTTGTTCTGGAGCCTGGATCATAATGATATGGAAATCCACCTGGAGCTGCAGCTATACTAAACTGTGCAACTAGCTTGGGTTTGTTATTTTATAAAAGAAAATATTTCATAAAAAATTTGGTAAATGTCCTGAACTTATAAATTGTTTTACACTACATTCAGTCATTCACACGTTCAAGCACACACTCACCGTGGCAAGCTACATTGTAGCCACAGATAACCTGGGGCTCACTGACAGAAGCAAGGTTGCCATAAACAGGCGTCACCAGGCCGTCTAACCACCATCAGTGGGCAATGCAGGTAAAGGCAAGGCAAGGCAAGGCAAGGCAA
>NW_015150891.1:214254-215341 GCF_000732505.1 Cyprinodon variegatus
AAAATACAGTGTCACTGAACTGATAGAACTGTACTAGAAGAACATTTTATTTATACAGACAAGGGCAGAGTTACTGGGTGTACGTAAATGTATCTAGTTTTTCTACCGAGAGCCTCTCTTGTCAACGATGTTCTTGACCACCTGAAATGTGACTGACAGGCCAAATTATTATAATTGCGCCGTGCCCATGATGGGAAGACACAGGCATATCATTCTGTTTCATCAACTTTACACATGAAAGCTGTGAATATAACGAGATGACTGACGCTCCCTGAAACCTCGCGGCAGCCGTTCGGCTTTGATCTACAGCGGGCCGTCTCCAACAGTGGTGTATCTCATCAGTGATCCCTCACTGCACGTTTCACCCCTTCCACTATGTGCTCATCTAAACAGGGAAATAACCAAAGAGTGTCTTGTTTCTTTTCCTACCCATTTTCCACTCAGATCACTGAGGACTGCATTGCTACAAAGCTCTCGATTGCTCTTGTAATGAGTAGCTTGGTCTCCTGATGTATGAGTGTTGCTATACCATAAATGGGCTGTTGAACTGCAGCGATTCTCAAACACACCTTTGTTGTGATAAAGGATGCGGGTGGAAGAAGAGAATGATAATGTTTAATGATGTAATGAATTTTTTCTGCATTTAAGTAACATTTTATATGATCCAGCATACATTCTGCTAGGTGTTAATATAGCAGGTCATTAGTTAGCACAATAACAAGCTGTTATTTAGCATAACCATTGTAGCCAGATTTTAAGAAATTCAGAAAGAATATAACAGAAGCAACATTAATTCGAACTCTGGTTGTTAACACCAGGGGCCTGCAACATTTAAAATCCAAAAAGCCAATATGCCTAGCAAGACAAAAGTAATTTAAAACCATCAGATTTTAATAAAACACTACTTATTATGTTTAGTAAAAAAAAAAAAAAAAAAAACATGCTGTTGGGAATCTGCTGCTCCTTTAAACAACCAACACTCTCTTTGTATTTTAAAATAAGATAAAGCATAAAACATTTGATACAAAGGAAGCATGGATTTTCTTCTATAGGATATTTTTAACATGTTAAAAAAACAAATAGTCAT